>NC_138550.1:35150158-35242658 GCF_964273705.1 Natrix helvetica | reverse complement strand
TATGCTAGTAAAATGCAGAATAAAAAGCTTCTAATAAGCTGAGAAATACACTTACAATATCTCTCCAAAAAATTCCCCCCCTAGGTCAAGTATCAGTTTCCAGTACCTCATGGATATTTCCCCCATTTGTTGATATCCCTAAAATTGTTAGTATCATTGGCTGGTTGGAGAATCACAGTTGCTGAAGTCCGATGCATACAAATGCTACCAGTGGCAAAAGGGTATATAACAAAGCATGTTCCATTACTTCCAAAATAAGCCCCTCTGAATGTGTATTTAAGACACGTCTTTTTCCTTAAGTTTTCAAACAGGACTTTGAAGATCAGCACATATTTCCCTGTGTAATGTACCTAAACTTTTCAGCAACCCTCACCACTGACCATGTTTCCTGTATATGCTTTTTTCATCTCATTGTGTCTATCTTTTCTCCTAAGGACCAAGACAGAGCATACAGGTTTGTTGGGACTAAGCACTGTTATTAAAGGCACCATCTAGAGCAGTGTTGGCGAACCTTTTCGGCACTGAGTGCTGAAATGTGAGTGCACCAGAAACCGAAAGAGCAGCTCCCTGATGCGCACCCGCAGGAGCGCCGGAAACTGGAAGAGTAGTTCCTTGACATGCATGTGTGCACCAGGAAGCTGAGCTTCCAGTTTCTGGCTTGCACATGCATGCTGGTCACCTGGTCTTCCAGTTTCTGGCACACATGTGCACATGAAGACCAGCTGGCTGGTGCACATGCGCGTGCTGGAAGCCAGAAACTTAGCTTCCCAGCACACGCATGCGTGCCAGAGAGCTGGTCTTACAATTTCCAGCGCTCATACGCCTAGGAAGACCAGTGCTAGAAGAGCAACTGGTGATGGCTGGTGTGCCCAGAGAGATGGCTTTGCATGCCACTTCTGGCACGTGTGCCATAGGTTCGCCATCACGGATCTAGCCAGTCATGGCCCAGCTATGAATGCCAATATTTTTAATAATCTCCCTTTTGAATTACATAACATTTACACTTTGGATTATGCTTGAAAACAAAAAGTAAATTAAGGCAAAAACATTGTATCCGCCACTTCTTTTCACAATCATAGTATGATGTGTACTGGCTGTTGCTTCACTGCAATTTGAAATGTTGATATTAACCTTCAAATCTTAAATGGCCTAAACCAGGCTACCTAAAAAAGGATTTCCATAATTTGAAAAACTGCCTAGACTTTAAATCAGCATCAGAAAAACCACACAAATGATTATGCCACTTATAATATATTGAGAAATAACTTTTTTCTTAAGCCTTTTTCACTTTTCAGAAACTGTTAGTAGTTTTAATTTGGTTTGATTATTCCAAGTAACTCTTATTATATGCTGTATCTTAGCAAAATATGATAACATCTATTTCATGTTTTAGATTGTAGTTCACAGGTTTTCCATCTGAGAATTTTATAAACTGTAAACAGATCCACTATCAACTTATAGAAAAGAAGCCAATAAGGTTTTCACAATAATATTTTCCATTGCAAAAAAAAAATCATTGGTTTGATTCCAAAGTGTATCTACTTTGAATCATCTTTGAATGAAGTCTTTAACATGCATATTAAATCAAATCTATCTACATTTCTCTCATGAGTCTACAAGTATAATGATAGGTTTTTTTGTATAATACATATACAATGCATTTTCTTACTGCGAAGCCAGTATTCTCTCTTCCTCCCTATGGTCACTTCTCATTTTAATCTCCTCAGTATCTTCCCAGTTCCTTATCATTTCAAACAAATCAAGTTTTCTTAGTAAAATGATATTTTTTTCATTTTAGCTTTGCTACTATATTTGAAGATTTCATACTCTTTCTTCTTTGTATTTTACATCACTTTGAAATTCCTTGTTCTTTTTAAAAAATCTTTGAACAAACCATTCTGATCATCACCATGTCTCTTTCAACATTATTTTATTTTTCTGCAGCAATTGACCTCTGTAACTATAGCTTCTTTTTCATCTCACTTTCTTTAGTCATGTTTTTCATTCATGGAAGATACAGTTGGATGACACTCACTTAGTTTTTGCAGAATTTTATTAATAATGAGGTAGCAGTCAATGTAAAAAAGGCTACATATTTAATAGATTATTACACCTCTTGAAATGAACTTAAGATATAAATGCAGCACAAAAACAAGCACAAGACCAGCTAAAAGTGACAAAAATAGGTTCGTGTTGAGCAGGTACCTACAAAACTGAACGGCTTCACTGGGAATCCCTATGAACTGAATTCCAAACTAAGTGCATCAAATATGCTTTTAATTCAAAGCCACACACCAAACAAATGGTAAAGGCATACAGAGAAAACTTCAACTGCAAATCATAAATAGTGGGAAGACTTAAAAGAAAACTATCCTAAAGTTTCATAATCAGATATTAACTAAAAATCTAATCATTTTGAATTTTGCTGAAAAGAAAAAATATATAAGCCACATATAAAAACTAAACTACTGTATTTTTCGGAGTATAAGACGCAGTTCCCCCTCAAAAAAGTGGGTGGAAATATCTGTGTATCTTAATATAGTGAATCTTGCCAAAGCCCACTCACCTGCTGGCCCCCATCTTTCAACCTCTGCCTCCCAGCAAATTGCCTCCTTGCAAGCAAACTGCAAACAGCATGGTCAGCCTGATTTAGCACAAGCGGCTGATTGGTTGGATCTGCCTCCCAGAATACCTCTAATCAGCTGTTCCAGACTGCGGGGATCACTGCTACCCATCGGCACCAGCGCCATCCATCACTGCTGCCACCTATCGCCGCCTCCACCCAAACCATTTTCGGCCTCCATGCATCCTGTTTTTGGCCTCTGCGCATCCCATTTTCAGCCTCCGCGCTTCCCATTTTTGGCCTGTTCCAGGCAGCAGGGATAGGCAGCATCAGAGGCAGCAGTTTTCTGGTTTCTGGCATGCATGTGTATGCAAAAACCAGCTGGCTGGTGCACATGTGCATGCAGGAAACCAGAAGCTCAGCTTCCCAGCACACACATGCATGCCAGGGGGCTGATCTTCTGGTTTCTGGCACTCCCGCACGCGCAAAGACCAGCTGGAAGAATATGGAAGAGCAACAGGCGATGTTTGGCGTGCCCGGAGAGATGGCTTTGCATGCCACTTCTAGCACACATGCCATAGCTTTGCCATCACAGTCCTAGGTTCAATCACTTTGGATAGGTCTCAAGAAAATTTCAGGATTTCACTCTTTATGCGTGGCTCTGTTCTTCTTTGTAAGATATTAAGCAATCAGTAAATCTGTTTGATAATCTTGCTCATTTTCTTGAAACTCTCTCTTTGCTATACGAATATATGCTGACAAAATCTTTTTTTATTCTGTTTATACATAGAACTATTAGCACACTATCTGCCTCTTTCTCTTGAAAATTCAAAAGCACATTAATATTGCAGAAGCCAATCTGACTAAACAAATCAGGATCAATTTCATCAAAATATGTTTTCTCTTCTTTAAGTGAAAAAATCATTTCAAATCAATATGATTCATCATATGAGGAAAAATAGTTTTAGAAACTAAGGCATGCAAGGAAAGTTGCACTGTTCATTTTATTTTATAAGCGTTGAATGTTCCTTTTGGAAATTATAAATGTTATAAAGTGGGAGCGGGAGAACAGCCAACAAGCCTTGATTTTAGTCAATGTTTTATTTTACCATACCATATATCCTGCATGACAAATATTTTAAGCAAATATATTTTTAAGAAAGTTTAAAGTAAATGATGCTATCATGAATATTAAATGAAGCTGTTGTGGTCTGCAAGCTGCCAGCATGAGGAGGTTGGGAAGGAACGTGGGCCAGCTCTGGAGTCTGGGGAAGGCTCTGATGGATGCTCTGTGTAAGACGCAGAGATAGAGCCAGGGCCATCCAACATTTCCCAGCCTCTAGAGAGGCAGCTGCTTTTGGAGGCTGAGATAAATGGGGAGGAAGAACAACAGCTGGGGTCTGCAGCAGATGTGCATATGTGCAGAACTGTTAGGAAAGGAGAACAACTGAGGACAAGGAGTCTACTCGGGAAGCAAGGCACACATGGACACTGAATGGCCCCTCCCTGGCTGGGGAATAAATAGAAGGAAAGGGGAGTGGTGGTCATAGGAGACAACAGTTTGGATTTCTGAAGATTTGGTTCATCGTGTTTCGTGCCTCAGAGGCTGTTTGCAGAACTTAATTTGCAGCTTTATGGCTGGAGCTCATGGCCTGGCAATTATTGCAAGGAACTGATTTGTTACTGCAGTTAACTCTTTGAAAGACTATTGCCTGGACTTTTTGGTGTGTGTATGCCATTAATTCACAGAATATAAAGAGGATTTTTTTCGTGACAAGGAGTCATCTGTTTCTTGTTTCTGCTAAGGTTGGGTCAGAACAGAAGCAGGTATGTTTCTTTTCTATAATCAATCTGGCATCCTTAATTGCAATAAAGAACAAATGTGTCCAAATGAGAAAAAATGCAATTGTAGATGAGAAAGTGTTTAAAGTATAGCTAGTTCACTTTTATTATAAGACAACATTAAATTATTTATAGGATTTGGTTTTCAACTGTGTGAATTCAAAGCAAATCACTAAGCATTAAAAGGTACCCATAATATATTATTTTAAAGTAAAAACAAGCAACAATAAAAACCAGAAACATCAAAATAATTATCATAAAGTCAAGGTTCTTTTAATCTTACTCTATACTGCTGGTTTCTCACATAGTAGTTACAATATCCTAGAAATTGTGAGATGAGGAAAAGCAAGGATTATTTTTGTAACACTTTTAGCACTATTTTACAACCACTTTTACCACTTCATTAAGCAAATCATCACAGTCGTTAAGTGAATCACACAGTAGTTAAATGAATATTGCTTCCTTAATTGTTTGTAAGAAGCTGACTGGGAAGTCTCAAAAGGATGCTACAATCGTAAATGTGAATCAGCAGCCAAGGGCCCAAATTGCGATCATGTGACCATAGAGGTTGTGTGATGGTCATAATTTTGAGGATGGTCATAAATGACTTTTTTTCTGAGGCCATTTGTATCCTTGAACTGCCAATAAACAAATGTACAAAGAGTAAGCCAAAAACATAATCTTTTAAAAAGTTAAAACCTTCTTGTAGGAAGGTTTATAATCATATTCCTTAAAAAGCTCATCTCCATTCTTTTGTCAGCCAAATTAAAGACAGCTAACCCATTTTTCTTTATGTTCTAAACTTTTCTAAAGAGCAAGGAACAGTATTTATCTTCTCAAATGCCCCATGATGTTGTAACTTGCCTGAACTGTTCCAGCATGGTTCACTCTATTACATATTAAAAGAAACCACCGCTGATGACTATCTTATGCTTCCAACCAACTTAGTTTCCACATGATAGGTCCTAACTGTTCGATCTTACACTTATTACAATTCAAAAAATCCTGAATAGATTTACAGATTGAATGAAAGTTTAATTCATTCTAAGTCATATCTAGGGTAATAGCAAATGGCAATGTCTATAGTGGGATGACCTTGAGTGATCCTCTTAGGTAAGTGATGAAGTAACCATGGCTACAGCTTCTGGTTGACACTTCATGAGGTAGAAGGCATTGTCTTTGCTGAACAAAGTAAATCCTTGAAGCTGAACAGATATTTTTCATACAGTAAGAACTGACAGAGCACCTAGTTCAGTCTCCCCCAAAAATATTGTACCTTCACACCCACATCTATCATACGCCAGAGGTCCAAATAAACCCTTCACCTTGCAATCAACAATTATTTATTTATTTATTTATTTATTTATTTATTTTCAAAATTTATAGACCGCCCCCTCTCCCTGAAGGGACTCAGGGCGGTGTACAGGCATCACATTAAAACAGATACAAAAAATAAATACCCTTACATACCCTTAAAAGCGAATTAAACCTAAATTCAGCTGTACAGAATAATAAAAGTTAAAATCAGCTAAAAAACGTACCCCTAAAAATTTAAAAATGCAGACTTGAGGGACTAAAATTTGGGATTAGGCCAGGCCGGCTAAATTGAACAGGTGGGTTTTAAGTTTCTTACGGAAGGAGTGGAGGTCGGTGGTAGTTCTGATGTCCGGGGGGAGGTCATTCCAGAGGGTCGGGCCCATCACAGAGAAGGCCCTACTCCTGGGCGTCGCCCGCTGGCATTGCCTAGTGGACGGCACCCGGAGGAGTCCCTCTCTGTGAGAGCGAATCGGCCGAAGGGATGTATGGGGCAGGATACGATCCCGCAAATAACTAGGTCCTGTGCCATGGAGCGCTTTAAAGATGATAACCAACACCTTGAAACACACCCGGAAAGCCACAGGCAGCCAGTGCAGCCCGCGCAGCAGAGAGCAATAAATAAACAAACAACAGACAAACAAACCAACCAACCAACTACTGTGTAGTCAAATGCTCATTAAAAGCTCACACTATACTACTAAATCCTGAAATAGGCATACGCTCCTCGCTCGAAAAAGCTGTCACCTTCCCAACTACTCAAATAAACAGAAATATTTCAATTTAACCTTTTCCCAATGAACATTGAATAATGCATGCTTCTCCATGTGGGAGCAAATGAATAGTAAATTAACGGTTCCAATACACAGACTGAGAGCAGTAGAAAGAAATGGCAATACATATTAGAAACAATTGTAACAGACCTAATGCCTGGAATAAATTCTACAATATTTCATGGCACTTCTCATCCTCATCTTTTTAAAACCATTTAAAACCATTCTTCTATTCTTGTTAGTCCTTCTGCAATGCTTCCTTTTCTAAAGAGTATTACCAACATACGTTTATGAATAAATAGCATGATTTAACCAAATTTAAAATCATTGCAATCTTTTAACATCTTTGTAACTGTCCCATTTATTCCTTTACTGCAATCAATTTGCATTTTTTGTTTTGTACTCAGATTTTATAGCTATATTGTACTTTCTGCAGAAATATTATTACAGATAGGGCCAGATTGTTGGGGGTAATACACTGACATTGTAAACCACTAGACCAGTGCGTCTCAACCTTCCTAATGCCGCGACCCTTTAATAGTTTATGGCGGACCCCAACCATAAAATTATTTTGTTTTCCGTATTTTTTTTGAAAATATGTATTTTCCGATGGTCTTAGGCGACCCCTGTGAAAGGGTCGTTCGACCCCCCAAAGGGGTCCCCAACCCGCAGGTTGAGAACTACTGCGCTAGAGAATGCTACAAAGCACTATGGAGCAGTATATAAGTCTATTGCCATCTGATTGTGAAGCTGTTAAAAAGCAACATAGGAAGACTTCTGCTTATGATTTGTGACAGCTATCTACAGTCTTCCATTGTGATGTCTCCCTTGGACAACTTCTCCTTCGCTCTGGCACATCAGGAACAGAGTCAATTACTAACCTTGAATGGCCAGCAGAGAGAGAATTACAGGCTTTGGCTGAAGACGGTTTGCAGGCCAGTGAAGAGGAGGGGGAGAGGCGGGCTGCCATGGTGGATCTTGGAGTACGCAGGGCAGAGAAACAGTGGTGTGTGGGATTGCTCAAGAGAAGGTCCCGCCCCTCCTGATGGGCTGCATCGGGAAGCTATTTAGCACAGCAGGCAGAGGGAGACGGTGCTGGGAACAACATGAGGGTCGTGTTTTTGTTTGTGTTTCCTGCTTGACTTTTGAGACTCCGAACTTCTATAGCCAAAGAGCTAACGTGGATGGGCTTTCGGTTTTTCCCTGCAGGCATTGTATTTGTTTATGGGACTTACTTGTTTGAGCAGCTTCCTATTTGTTTTATGGACTAATTGGGCGTAAAACTGGGGGATTAAACAGAGCTTGCTTGTGGTTGGCTTCATTTGGAACAGTTCTAAAGCCGGGTATAGAGAACTGCTGGGGAATACAAATAAAACTCCCCATAAACCACACTGATGTGTATGTGTAAGTGGGGCAGCACATCCTTATGCCTAAAACCTACCTTACATTGATTGAAGAAAATCACCCTTTCCATATGATGACGTTATTTCCCAAGAATAAATACTATTTCCTTTTCTTTCCCATAAAATTTTCCTTCAGTGAACACTTGATTTCAATGAGGTCCCTCATATCCCTATTTATTTTTCTGTCCCCTTACCACACCACACAAAAAGCAAACAAGCATGTCATGATACTGCAGGAAATTATGTCGTCTCTCTTCACATCTGTGTTTATTATCATAAAAGGGAAATGTGGAAATAGTTATGCCTCAGTCAACAATGGCGATAAGCTCCATGGATTTCAGAACTAAAGACTTCTTTTTACTTCCCATTCTGGATAAAGAAACATGGACCTCCAGAAACCTAGGGATCTGTGTCTTAGAGATGACTCTTTACATGCCATTGATTCTATGGTTTCATAATTCAACAGTCTAAGAATGTAAGAACATAAGGTTGATACCTTTCAAGATTTCAACACAAGCACACAACTTGTGTGATCCTGCTTTTTTTTGTTTTACTAATTTTACACCTGAAACTTCTTTTAAAGTATAATTGGTGAGTGCTATATTTAGAAAGATCAGCTAACTTTTACCATGCTTTTACCATTTTCTTAGTTCACAGGAACCAAGAAAACCTAAAGCAACAGAAGTAAAATAGCTGTAATCAGATCATTTGGATACTAAGTAAAATGTTAATTCAGTACACTCCTTGAATCCCATATTAAGCACAATAACATTTTAAAAAGCATAAAACAGAACAGGAGTATAACAGATTGAACTGTGCACAATGCTGCTTGAAACATTGTTTGTAAGATAAAATGAAGTTTTTTTTAAAAAAAAAATGTCCCAGTGCTTGACAATTATTCCTTTAAAAGCATGTGCTACACATTTTTCTCAACATAGCAGATTACCACATCAATCACAAAACAGTTTTCCAAAACAAAATTTAACTGGTTTTAAATATCTTTAAAATATGGAAGAGAAATCTGCTGCAATTTTATATTTCTTCATCTTCAAATAACAATGCAAACTGTTTTCAAAACAGACAAGGCAAGACTTCTAATCTCACAGTTTCCCCATCTTTATAACCTCTTCAAATAGCTCAATTATTGTATCATATTGTACAAAGATACAATGAGGATCATAAGCGGTTGCATAAAATCTACTCCTATTTGCTGGTCTCTGTCTTGAGCCACGTTGCACCATCAGCTCTACGAAGGCAGGAAGCCTTAGTGAAGGAGTACAACAACATTTTAAGAAACTCATTTCTTCCTGGGCAGACTGATCTTCCTCATCTATCAATTGCCAGGCTTAAATCCAGGAAGCCCTTTCTGGCACTTACTCAACAGCTGTCTAACAATTTTGACATCCACATACAGTACAGTGGAAAGCCAAATAGGCTGCTGAACGCCCAGATACAGAAAGTTGCATAGATGACACTACACAAAAGGTGCCAGGTTTTGACCTTTCTTGCAAGCATTGGTCAACTCTGAACAGGATCCATACCCAACATGATGTCTGCAAGGACTCATTGTTAAGTGGTATCTTGTCTTACCCCTCATTGTGACTGTGGTGCTCCTCAACAAAGAATCCATCACATTGTGTCCAAATGTCCATCAAGAGCTTACACCAGCCCGATGTCTGATTTTGAAACATAGACCACCCTGTCCTTGAACAGCTAGGTGGACTGGACATTAACATTTGAACCACTATAACTCCATGTATTTGCCATACGCTAAATAAATAAATAGTTTCACAATTATTGATTGTTAAACAATCAAGTTTTTCCATTCTATTTCTCATACCCTGAAAGGACCAGGAATTGAGGAAAGCTGAATTTCATTAAAAATAAAAAGGGACTCATTTTGAAAACGGAGCAAAAATTTCCTGGCAAGAATCTGAAGAACTGCGTATCCATACTTTCTCAAAAAGTCTGGAGATACTTCATAAAAAATATATTTTTCTAAAAAGGTAAAAGTAAATGTTCCCCTCGCACATATGTGCTAGTCATTCCCGACTCTATTAATCAAAAAAAATATTTGAAAAAATGTATTCAGAAAGGGTAATTATGTTAGAAATTCAAAAACAGACCTCTGTAGCCATGTGACTTCGATTCAGTCACTACTACAGCGGCCACCATTTTTAACTCTGTGTCTTGCCTACGCCATTTGGGCTTACGAGGCAATTTCCAGAAGCTGGCAGGGTTGGGGTTATTTTTTTGCCCTTGATCACATGGCCAAAACAAGATCCTGTGATCTTTGCAGCCAGCTGGCTCTGAAGGGTTGTTTTGTGTTGTGTTTTGGGCTGCACGTAGGATCTGCTGGATTGAGAACTAGAATGCTAGAATTACTCTTGTAAGTATTTTAAAACATTCTTTTTTGTTACTTTATAGAACAGTACTGTTTGTTTGTAGGCACTTTGGGAACAGCTCTGCTTGTTTTTAAGTATTGTACTATACTTTGCATCCAACTTGTGCTATCTCTTCTCCTTTTTATGCGTGGGATTGGGACAAAAATCTGGGACAACTAACACCTGAGTCCTATGAAAGTATGAATTAATCTTGGGGATGAAAATGGGGTTGAGTCTCAAAACGGCTGAGTACAGAGGTCCTCTCTGACCGATAGAGCCCCCAGCTTGGAGATCTTCTTGCAGATGTGATAGCAACCAAGAAGGCAACCTTCAAGGTAAGAAACTGCAGGGAAACCGTTCTCAGGGGCTCAAAGGGTGAGATCCACGAGAGCCAGAAGAAATCCCACAAGGGGAACTTGTGAACTACCGGGGGACAGAGATCTGCCGCCCCCTTTAAAAACCTCTTCACCACAGGATGGTGGCTCAGACCCTCCCGACTGTCCAGCACCAGGACGGTGGACGGGGCCGAAACCTGCCTATGAAGGGTATTATGGGACAGGCCCCTCTCCAGCCCGTCCTGGAGAAATTCCAGGATAGCAGGCAGAGATGGGTGCTTGAGATCCACCCGTGCCGAACGGCACCAACTACAAAAGATAGACCAGGTGGTGTTGTAAATTCTGATCGTGGAAGGGCGCCTAGAGGCTATGATGGTGTGAATCACTCGTGAGGAGAACTTCGCCTCCTTCAGGATCTCCCTTTCAAATACCAGGCAGTAAACCGGAGCCACCAGGACCCTCTGGCGAAGGGAGATCCTGTCCTGCGGGATTCTCCAGGGTTTGGCAATGGACAGACCTACGAGGTCCGCGAACCACGGTCTGCGTGGCCAATACGGAGTGACCATGATTACCTCCGCCCTCTCTGCCACAATCTTCCCCAGCACTTCCGGAATCAACGGGAGTGGGGGAAAGGTGTAAAGCAACCCCCGGGGCCATTTGCTGCGCAAGGCACTGCTCCCCGAATTGGGAACCTCGTAAAAAACCTGGGGAGTTGGGTGTTTTCTGGAGACGCGAAGAGGTCCACGTCTGGCCATCCAAATTGCCGGCAGATCTCCTCAAACAGAACCGTGGACCTGCTCAGCCAATCCACTTGGTGATTTGCTTCCCCGGAGATGTGTTCCGCTTTGTGGACAGCAGGTGTGTCTCCGCCCGCAATCTGAAACGTTGAGACTCTGCCCAGAGAGCCCTGGAATGTATGCCTCCCTGCCTGTTTATATGCACCTTTGCAGCTATGTTGTCTGTCAATAGCAGGACGTGTTTGTGCTCTACAAGGGCCTGAAAGCATCAAAGGGCCAGATGAGCCACCTGCAATTCCAACCAATTTATGTTATGAGTAAGGTCCGAAGGGGACCAGCGGCCCTGTGCCAATTGTGTACCCAGCAACGCCCCCCAACCATAAAGGCTCGCATCCATGGTCAGGGTGTGCCTTCCCGGCTCCCTGAAAACACACCCCTTAGCCAGGGCAAAAGAAACCCACCATTTCAAGGAAAGCCACACCTGAAGGAGTACCTGAACCCGAGAAGGGGAGGCGCTGCATTTATTCCTTTGGTACGGGAGGAGGAACCACTGTAGGCACCTAGCATGGAGCCTCGCCCAGGGGACCAGATCAATACAAGATCTCATCTCTAACAGCTGGGACAAGGTGACTATAGGCACCCGCCTCTCTTTTTGTACCTGCCAAATCAGTTTGACTAGACTAGCCTTGCGATCCTGGGAGAGGAAAACCATGCCAGCGGTGGAATCAATGACCACCCCCAAATGGTAGAAGGCCACATATGGCTTTTCTTGAAATTCATGGAAAACCCATACCTCTGCAGGATTTCCACCGTCAGGCCCAGATCCTGAAGGGACCGTTCTGGGGACTTTGCCCAGAGGAGGATGCCATCTAAATAACAACGAAGCCTGATGGGCACTGTTCTTAAGTGAGCTGCCAGAGCCGCCAGGACCTTCATAAAGGTCCTGGGAGTCGAAGACAGCCCAAAAAGAAGAGCCCTGTACTGGTAATGGGTACCAGCATAGGAAAACCAAAGGAACTTCCTGTGTTTGAGAAAATTTATATGTGAAGATAGGCTTCCATTAAATCAATAGACATCAAATAATCGCCTTCCTGGACACCCTCCAGCATGGATCGAAGGGAAGCCATCTTAAACCATTTGTAAATTAGGAAAAGATTTAGTCTCTTAAGATGAAGAATTGCCCACCATCCTGTGGATGACTTTGGAACCACAAAAAGGTTCGAATAGAACCCCTTGCCCCAGTCGTCCCTTGGAACCAATTCAACCGCCTGGATCTCCACCAAATGGTTGATGGCCTGGTGCATAAGCAGCCTCTTGGCTCCAGTTTTGGAAAATGTGAAGGTTCGAAAAGAATTCAGGGGGATGGAGAGGATTTCCAGCCATAGGCCAAACCTCACTGTATTCAGGACCCAGAAGTCCGCCAACCTGCCACCTATGGGAGCCTCCAAAGCCCATTCATTTATTTCTGTGGAAGGGGTGTCGTCCCCCCGTGAAAGGGCCATTTACTCTGGGACTGAAAACGGGACCTATCCCTGTAGGAAAACCTATCCTGTCCCCTATCCTGACGTGGCTGAAAATTTCTAGTCTAGTAATGATAGTCAGTGTCAGAGCCCCTGTAAAGTGGCCTACGTGTGTAAGGTGTATGCTTATGTTCCTGCTTCTTAGTCGTGGCAAGCAAAACCTTACATTTGTTCTTATCTTTGATAAGAACAGGGTCCAGGACCTCGCCAAACATCTTCTTCCCTGCATACAGGCCCACCACCAGCTTCCACTTTGCCTTGGCATCTGCCTGCCAGTTCCGGAGCCACACCATCTGCCTAGCTGAAACAGGGGAGAAAAGCGCCCTGGAAGCAAACTTAGCAGCATTCAAGGTCATATCAGCCGAACACTGGGTCACAACCATGACCTTGCTGATGTCCTGGAGCAACCTTATGTCGTGCGCCGGGACCCGCTCTTGCATCTGTTTAAACCACATCAGTATGGCTCGGTTGAAGAAGGAAACCGAGGAGGCGGCCTTTATCGCCCACGTTGCAGCTAGGAAAGTCTTAGGTAATGCCAGTTCAGTCCTCTTATCCTCAGCCTTCAAGTTGTCCACCACATCACTCGCCACCATAGGGGTAGGGGATGCCAAGGCAACCACGGGGGCATCTACCTCCGGCACCTGCAATGCTTGAGAAAAATCAGGCTCCATATTATAGAAACGCCTGTCATTCCCACCCGGGGTGGGGAAGGTACCTGGTTTGGCCCACTGCTTCTGAATGACATTCAGAAATAGCTTTTGCACAGGAATTTCCTCCTTCCGAGCTGCACAAAGAAATGCTTTTTCTTAGGCGCCGTCTTCAAGGTGGAAGCATTGGCCTCCCCCCCCTTCTCTTTCTCCTTCTGTTTGTCAGCCCCAGTCTTGACGGCTGCAGTACCTCTGGCCTTGAATAGTAAGGAATGAAACAAACTAGGAGGAAACAAATCGGGAAAAGCTGGGGCATCAGGTGCCAAACCTTCGTCATCAGACAGTTCAGTCTCCTTTTGTTCCTCATCTTCCTGGATCGAAACCTCATTCCTCAAGGTGGGGGATACCTCTCTCTGCACCCTGTCTGAGTGTGCAACCGGATCCTGTATGCGCCTGCACTTGGCTACTGCCACCTCTACATCTGCCTGGCCAGAGGAACGACCCTGAAGGGCTGTGCCATGTGCAATGGCTCGATGAATATTATCAGGCAGGTCATCAAATTCACCAACAGTACTGCTAAGCCCAGGCCTGGGCGGCAGCTTATGCCTGTGATCCGATCTAGGGGCAGCATCCAGGCAAGCAAATGGGTAACACTCATCATCCATGTCCTCCACCTCCGATAGGGGTGGTGAAATAGAATGGCCCTCAGGGGGGGAAGGTGAGGGAAAGAGTGGTGCCACCCTTAGAAGGGGGGATCTTACAGAAGGCAAGGGGGCCTTATCTCCACCACCCTGCTTGGACTTCTCCCCAGCCCCTTTACCTCCCTGCTTGGAGGTAGCTTGCTTTATCAGGGTTAGAGGATCTGATGAGGACACCTTCTTCTTCCTGGAGCTTTTAGAAGGAGCAGTATGTTCCTTTTCTTTCTGCACCACTCCAGAGGAGCATTCCCCGGGGGAATCAGCCATCGCAAATGTGGGAAAAAAAACACTAGAACCAGGCCCTGCGACTGCTGCTCAACATGCGACTTTCCCCACAGATACCGACAATCACAATGAGCCTCGTGGCTGAAAAAGATGCTAACAAAATCGCCACTGTCCTTGTGACTCAGCAGAGGACTTTCCAAATTGGCCGCCGTCACGAGGTCCTCCCCAAAATGGCCACCGCCAGGGCCCTATACTCACGTGGAAAGCCACGCAACCAAGTCTGGTGTTCCCGGCGAGGAAAAACGGCCCCAAGAGCTCCGGATCGGCCATGCAACTTCGCCACAAGCCCTGCAGAAGTGCCAGTGCTCTGACCGCACTCCCCCTTCGCCTGTCGCATCGCAGGCAGCCCGCCGTTGCTTCTGAGAGCCAGTGGCAAGTCAGAGCCTCTGAGGGAGCCCACAAATAGAAGTCCACAATAGGAAAATGTAAAAGGACGCTACAACAAAGCCCCGATAGCTGGCACAGCCAGCAGCACCTTAGTAAGAAACAGTAAAAGCCTTGGAGTAAAAGCCTTCAACAGGCTCCCAGCTCGAATTGTCTCAGACGCAAACCGAATATGGTGAAAAAGAACTTGTGAGCCAAGTCCCCCACCATCCAGCAGTTAAAGCAACAGAGAAAAGGTAACTTAAAGGAAAATAACACTAAAACTAAAATACTAACTCACAGCAATGAAAAAAATACATCTCTTCTTGGGCAAGACAGAGTCGGAATTGGAAGTCAGCAAGGGAAGCTGGAGGCGTGGCTTCAATTCTGACTCTGTCTCTTGGGCAAATAAGGATTGACCTTATTGGACCCTCCTGCGCCATCAGCTGGAGAACAGCTGATTGGCGGTGGGCTGGAAGTAAGTCAGATCTTCATTCATCAAATGGGCTTGATTCAATTAATGAATTTGATTTTAAAAATTTGTAAAGTTGAGTCTGATTCATTCAATGAATTTTTTAAACTTACAAACCTAATGCCAGGCTCCATTAGGTTCATACCTCGAGAACTACCTGTATTATAATTTTTTTTTCTAGAACATGAAGCAAACTCTGTTAAGTTAGTTGGTTCAACTTCCAGAGACCATCAGAAGATCTATAACTTGAGAGGATACACAAGAGCGGGTACTAATAAAGTGTCTGAAGCTTTGTTATATCTCCAGTAGTTATTAATAGGGTAGAAGGAAAAATTCTAAGCATGTAAACAGCAATTGTACTGGTCTATTTCATATATTTAATTTAAAATGCATTTGTATTCAAATAAAACAAAACATTACTATTTGATAGCTCACATATCCTGTTTGCTTCTTCTTTTGAGACTATGACCCATACACCACTTGGAAGTTAAATGCACTCTTGGCCTGAAAAAAGCTGTGAACTGCTGAGGCAAAAGGATAAGGCATTTTACAAGCTGCTTCTTTACACTACATAATAGTTAATCCAGAATATTTAATTACAGTCCGTGGATAAGCCACAGTGTCTTCATTTGCATATTTGTACACAGACTGTGCTATGCCAAAATTGTAAAGCACATTACAATTATCCTCTGGTGTGCAAGATACCAGATATGGGATTCCATCTCATATAAATATTTGTCCAAATGCT
The DNA here is from genome assembly GCF_964273705.1 of Natrix helvetica. NCBI lineage: Eukaryota > Metazoa > Chordata > Lepidosauria > Squamata > Natricidae > Natrix > Natrix helvetica. The sequence continues at coordinate 35,226,574 of NC_138550.1, read as the reverse complement.
CACATCCTAAAAGAGAAAGATATTTCAATATTCTAGCAAATGCTCATAATACTACGAGATGGATTGCAACAGAGTTTAAGAAAAAAAAAGTACAATGCATTTGAATAGCAATATAATTGAATTAGATTATAAATTGTAGCCAGAAAAATACACCAACAAATATAGAAACGAACATCACAGACTCCAATAGCTATGCATTTTAATTAAATATATGCTGATCTCAAAACTAATAAAGATAAGTATCTATAAAGACATGTCTTTCACAAAAGTCTCATTAAAAACTGCCACCAAACCACAAATTTGTGTTAAGGGATTTCTTTGTATTTTAATTAAACATAAAACAACTGTGATGAGATAATCGTAGCAATTTGTACAGACTCATTTTCTACCTTTTAGTTATGTTCTCAGCCAAAAACTGTTAATTGCATATTCCTAGCTGAGTTGTTTAAAATCCTTCTTCTCTTTGCATATTATGTTCTCGTTCATGTACAAAAGTATCCAAAGCAAATAAACCCTGATATTTACTGCGCTAAATATCCTATCATGAACTTTCAAGCCAATACCACAGGAGGAAGAAATTGATCAATTTTAGAATAAGGGTCTTGAAAATAAAATATGCTTGAGTCAATGAGGAACCAACTGTCAAATTAAAAAAAGACCTGAAACTAGGGAAGAACTCTTAAAAATGTGAATGTGAATCAGCTATGAAAAAAATATTGTAGGAGGAGCCAATGGTGGGTTCATTCCTCTACGGAGGAAAATCAATTTCCCTTTTTTAAGATGTCAGTTTAAGGGACGCGGTGGCTCAGTGGCTAAGACACTGAGCTTGTCAATCAGAAAGGTTGGCAGTTCGGCGGTTTGAATCCCTAGCGTCAGGTAATTGAGTGAGCTCCCATTACTTGTCCCAGCTTCTGCCAAGCTAGCAGTTTGAAAACATGTAAAAATGCAAGTTAAAAAAATAGGAACCACCTTTGGTGGGAAGGTTACAGCATTCCATGCGCCTTTGGCATTTAGTCATGCCGGCCACATGACCACGGAGAAGTCTTCGGACAGCCTTGGCTCTTCGGCTTTGAAATGGAGATGAGCACCGCCCCTAGAGTTGGGAACCTCCAGCACATATGTGTGACGGGAACTTTTACCTTTACCTTAAGATGTCAGTTTGGTTTGAATAACAGGCATATAACAGGGAAATGTTGTGAACTGCTTGTATGCCACACCGGAAGAGTAAAAATAAAATGAAAATTACTTAAAAAGAAGAAATATATGAGGATAAATTGATGCTTTTAGAACTACATCAGAATGAAGGAAAAGTCATGGTTCTCCTAACAAATTCATTCTGATAAGGATTTGCGATGCTAGATAATAATTTACAGCCTTGGCAATTCAAACTATGCCAGGCACTGCCTGGTGATTTTTTAAAACAAGTTTACGTTTTTATAATTGAGGATATATACATAATATTTGCACATTCTGGCCAATCACTGATGTATTACAGTCATTTTTCAGATGGTATATTACACCTTGCAGAATGGGGCTCTTGGATTGGAGACAAGAGGTAAATTCTTCTTACACCATAAAATGGTTTTAGCTTCATTAAAGGAATCTATTGTGAAATAATTTCTATAGAAAATAATAATTACACAGCTGAAAATTTGAGCATACAATAAATTTGTTGCCTACAATGGTTTTCAGGACACAGTGCATGAACACTGAGGGGGGGAAATGGATTTTTAAAATTATTCATCTTAGAATTCAGTCATCTTTTTGTCCTAGAACAGGGGTGTCCAAACTTGGGAACTTTAAGACTTGTGGACTTCAACTCCCAGAATTCCCCAGCCAGCATGAGTTGAAGTCCACAAGTCTTAAAGTTCCCAAGTTTGGACACCCCTGTCCTAGAAACTACTTGATCATCCTTGATCACACTGTGAGATAATGACATTGTAAGATGATTTCTGCTATGATGTTGCTTGATACATCTGGACATCTTAGCAGTCTTCAATATCATCTACTGAATTATTATTCTCAAAAGATTTATCCCAGCTATGTGAGCTGAAGTAACTTTGTAGGTAGTTCTGTTTGAACTTCAATGGGCATTTTTTAGAAAGCAGTGCTGATGTCTATATGGTAATAGTGACACTGGAGTATTTATTAATCATTCACATAAAATCTACACAAATTTGTTAATCGTTCACATGAAAGACACAGCAAGAACAAGAAAAATAGTTACATTTAGAGCAAGCTTTAGGGAGCTCACATAGTGTTAGTATAGGGTTAGCATATTATTCTCCTGAGTGGTGTACTCATGAAGAGGCATGTATATATAACAAAGAAACACACTCTGTGATTTAAGCAGGACAGTGATCAAGATCCTAGTTGCAAAAGGCTAATTTGAGTTGAAGATATTAGGCATTTTCAGAAAAACAAGAAAGTTAGCCACTGAAGACTATCTCTCCAACTGTATGTATGCTACAGAGAATTATAACTGCTCAATATCAATGGAACTTTAGTTATCATTTACATTTATTTATCAATTAAAATACAACTTCAATGTATTACTACATTCTTTAGAATTCTATTCCATATTTTCTTTAAAGTATATACTTTAGCAAATCCTGATCCAACCTCTGGAGTAATTTGGAATTTATCAAGGTAGATCTCCAAAAGAAGCTCAAACCAAAATGAACTATTCCTAAACTTTCAGACCAATATCAGATATCTACAGTAAAAAGTTGCTGATAATATGTTTGTACAAATTTATACATTTATCATAACCCCTCCATTGAAAGAAACTACAGAAAGAAAGGGGCATTTAGCATTTAAAAATGATACTTCTCCCCCATCGTGATAAATATAAAACATAAAACTGCACACATAGACTTTCAGTTTATATTATTTAAATCTGGTGTTTCTTAAACTGTAATTGCTAAAATGGTGTCGTTTATTTGCATAATCATCTATTGACAGTATTTTCATGGCAAATGACACAAAATAAATTGGCAAAATGGGCTCTTTAATATGCATCAAGGTGAAGCCGGTACCACTATTACCATCCTGCAAAGCCATCAGTCTGAAACTTGCTAGGATTTCTGTCCTGGAAAGACAACTATGAAATTACATTCATTTTTGCTCCCACAAAATGTTTGTGTGCTGATTTATTTATTTAACATGATCCTACAGTGTTGCAATCAAAAGCTACTCACACAGGAAAAATATGTACCTCGAAAATAGAAATAAAGTAAAATATGATAATGACACATTAAAATAGAAGTCTACAAAAGGAAAGCTCAGTCTTCAAGGGCTTGTGAAAAAACGCAGCAAAACAGCGAACCATCCTGATCTCCAAAAGAAAGCTTGTTCTGCAAAGAATCATAGCTGCAACCTATGCATAAATAGGACCTAAAACAAGATCTGTTCTCCACACAAGTCCAAAAACTAGATAAACAACCCAATTTTAAAAATGACTCAAAAACTTTATACTTGTTAATGGATTTATTGTGGTAAATGTCCAATGCAAGATATTGCCTCTAACAGGCACAATTTTGTAGCTAATACTAATGGGCTGGAAATGCTTATTTTTAGCATACCATAAAAAGATTATTTTACTTAAGGAGAAACTATATATCAAATCTGTCCATAATTAAAATGACTGCAACAGACACTCAAAATAGCAGTTGTCTTGGGGTTTAATGTACAAAATCTGCTGAATCCCCAAGATTGCCACAACTGGCAGTGCCTAGTTCCCAATTTGCTGCTCACCTCTGCTCCTATCTGTGCTTCCTTTGGGTTCTGGAAGAGTCCACTATGTATGGCTGGGTGATTACTTTGGCTCCGATGTTCTTAGACTCTGAACCTTGGCTGGGGCTCACATTTAGTATCAACGTTTGTGGTTGTTCGGCTCAAATGCCTGTAACTTGTTATCCATCTTGCTTTTTTCAGCTCATTCTTTCTTACCTACCTACCATACCTGGGATTCTTTCATGCCTACCTACCATACCTTGATTTTTTTGAGCTCAAAAGTCCCATTCAACATTTGATCCTCAAATTAGTGAAACCTCTTTCCCCAACAGTCCATTATATTTACGTTTTAATCTTTCATTTTACCTGGCATTACAAACAGCCTTCTTCCTTTAAAAAAATATACAAAGTGAAAGGGAATACAATAGTACCCACTCAAATAGTTTATAAGGAATCTAGATACTTGCTTTAAAAAGCTTTTTCTGTACAATTTAAAATCTTATTTTCAATCCTGCAAACATTACTGCAAAAAAGTATTTTTCTAGTTCTATGTACTAACTGAATTGCAAACCTGTCATTATTTATGTTTATGTAAATCCCATTAGTTTTAAATTTAATGTATGTGTACATAATGGAAAGCAAATTATAGCTTAGAAATCTGACTTCCACACATTAAAATATCATATTCTTCACAGGGTAAGGTCATCACTTTCAATTCCTAAAATATAATTATGAACATTCTCCTTGAATAGATCATATTGTAATCCTATGAGCTTTCAATGTCTAAATGTAGCATCTTTATGTTTAGCTTCAATTCATATTGAAGCTCTTCAAGTGTTTCACTGAAATAACTTGTATTGCCTACATCATACATTTTTAATATTGGAACTAAGTATATTTCTTGAATATTAATATGATTCTGAAAGCAATTAATTATTAACAGTATTAATTATTAAGACTACTAAGAGTATTTACTAATACTCATAGAAATTAATTTAATATTAAATAAGTATTAATTATTTAGTAACCAATTAAGAGTATTAAATACAATTTATCTATTTAAGAGCGCTAAGGTTTTCATTCATTTAAATGGCAAATAAATGAAAAGCATGAATATAATGCTGGGTAAAATATCTTAACTACCCTCTGCTGTTCTTCTATTTAAATGTCTGAGTTATTGCTAGTTTATAGTTTTAATTCTTTTTTTAATTGTAACTAAGCGGCAACTCTGCGACAATCAAAATAATAATAGTAACAATAAAAAAATCTATGGATAATGGGTGTAGAAGTGCCTAGAAATAGAAAAATAGAAAAGTAAAAACTGGAGAAAAATCACAAAATACAAAAAGCTGCAAATAGAAGTAGAATGACTGTGGGAAATGGAAGCAAGGATAGTAGCAACAATAATAGGTACCTTGTGTGCAATCCCAAAATATCTAGAGTACCGCTTGAATACCATCAGGATTGACAAAATCAACATCAGTCAATTGCAAAGGGTAGTTTACTTGGAACACCTTACATTCTGCTATGATACCTTTAACGCTAGCAAGCATCCTATTCCAGTCCAAACGTCTGGCTGTATGACCAACCATAGTAATAATTAGTCTTAAAATCTTGGCACATGACACACTATATTTAACTGTGGTTGAAAAGAAAGAACGTGTAGATAATTGATGTCACAATATCTATGACTAGGAGAATGGAAGACAGAAAATTGGAGAAGATCATAAAGTATTAAGATCTGAAAAACAAATTTGAAAAGATTATGGCACAAACCAATTGTAGTGGTACTAGTGGTTATCAGCCTACTGCATGCCATACCAAAAACCCCTGGATGACACTTAGAAAATCTGTGCACTGATAAAATTCCCGTTAAAACAAAAGGCCACACTGCTCGGATCCACACATATACTCTGCCAATTCATTATAACATCCAAGGTTCTTGGGAAGAACTCAATGAAAATGAAGGCCAACGCTATAGCTAATGAACTGAAAGCTGTGATACAACATTGTTGTATATATAATAATTTGATTGCCTAATATCTGAACATCACAGGTCTATCAATCATACATACAGATTTTTTTAACATAGAAATTAATTAAAGAGAATTGGTTTAAATTGCATCCACTTCTATTTAAAATGGTTGGAGCATCTTATAGATTTTCAAAATGTTGATGCTTTCAAAGTAAGTAAAATGGTCCCACTGTTAATATTGGCTGTAATATTATATTTTACACTACTCTATCCCAGTGCTAGTATTTATGATCTTTACAAGTGCAAAATCTATCCTCTCTATGCTATAATAAAAATGCAGTCAGAGTATACAAGGGCAATGTTTTTTGTAATCAATTGTAAGGAAATTGCATATTCAGAACAGTACTATGGAGAAGACAGGAAAAAACTGAACATTTCTGTCATAATTAATGATAACAATCCAGCTTATATGACAAGTTGACACATATACCATGTGTCAGAAACAGTAGAAAGATCTTTCTATAAAAATAACACTGGTTTTCAAGCAATATTTATTGTTTGAGTCTAAGAATTAAACATAAATCACTTTGGATTTTGATCCTAAACATATTAATATGGTAAAAACATACCATTATTACCAAATGAATTTCAGGGTCTAAGGCTCTGTTTTAACATACACTGATTGCTTAAATTTCAATTTTTGAAAGGTACTACATTAATTTGCCAAAAGGATAGTGTTATGCTAATGTTATAATACTAGGTTGACAATAATATAAATAGTAAAATCACCATGGCAATCTTTAATACTATAATTAAATCACAAAGACTTAAATGATATTTAGATTTGAGTCTTCTTATATTGTTCACAAATATATGACTAACTTTCCATAATGTTTCCTCATTCTTGTGTATATCAAGAAAAAAAATGTAGAAAACTTTTGAAAAGTTCCTTTATACACACAGTATACGGAAGTTCTGAATAAAATGTCTTGTTTATATCTGTTCTTCTCTGTAAAAATCTAGTATGCCAGACAATGTAAAGTCATAAAATTCGCAGAGGCCAAACCATAGTAAAGTTTGACTTAGGAGGCTTAATTAAAAATGAAATGTTTTCTTACATAAAAATGTAAAAAGCATGGGCCTCTCCATACATGTAGGACTGAACGCAAAGATAAATATCTTTAAACAATATTAATATATCCCCCATTAGCTTATCCACAAGACGCTCAGTTGCAGCATCTTCAATACAATAGATATTTCCTAATTTCTTCTGTTATAATAATCACATTTTATCTTTTATTGAAATTAAAAAATACTTTAGTCACAACAGGAAGTTCAAAATCTGCATTATATTAACATGTTTCTCATTTAGACCAATACTGACATCATAATTAGCTGAGAATATCCATAGTTATTTGGGATTGTTAGACAATATGCAATATACAGCATTTTAGTAATAATGTGCACCAAAACTTCACATGTTTATCATGAAATACATAAAGCAGCCTAAAGAAATTCCACAAGCCAAACTTTATTTTTGTACTATTATTTCCATAATCTCTTGCCTTTGGCTGGATTTATTAATGTTGATACTAGTTGAAGTATATAACATATGGAGGCAGCTTATCTACACCTGCCATAGCTGATAGTACTGGAGATTGTTGAGTGGTCCAGATGGTGAGCTTCAATGGCAAGAATTTATCCTTGAGCAGCACACACATAAAAATACTTATCAACACACATAAACAGTAATCAAAGTCACATGTCTGAACACAATAACTAGATCAATAATATTGGAAACCGTTTCCCAGCATGCTAAAATACATTGGCCTAAACTATTGCAATTATTTAAGACTTTACAACATTGGAGATATATCTATGTATAAATGTGTGTCTGTGTGTACTGTCTAATATAGTAGTCTGAAGAATAGTGGTATTATGTAATATGCAATATGAATTCTTTTGAAGTAGGATTATATTCTATGTCATCAGATAGTACAATGAAGAAGTATTTAATGCAATTAATGTATAGTACATTATATCCTTAGAAAACACATAAAAATCATATCATTATCATCAAATTATATGACATAGTTGTATTATATATGGTATAATATTCCATTGAATTATATCATTTACTGTTGGTTTGGTAGTGACATTATACCCACATTTTCTTAAAATAAATGCCTGGAAACTTGCTGGAGTTACAGTTATATTTCTTAAAACATTAATACTCTCATTTCTAAATTATACCTAATATGAACTGCATTAATTAAACTAACTATGGGATTCATATCTACTTTCTTCATCTATATATTCTTAAAAATAACTAAGAATTATGTGGATTGATCAATGCATTGGAAGGTGATCAATTTAGTAAAAATTAGATTATGTAACATCAAAATGAGAACATGCTATTGGACTGAAATCAAGATTAAATCAATAAAGAAGAAATAATTTTAAAGGAGAGAATAAAATAAACATATTATTTTTTGAAAACTTGTTGGGGAACAATATAGTGTTTCTTTACTTCGGTGCTTTTAAGTAAACACTAGAGGACCATTCCAAACACGAGTTAATTATATTCTGAAATTTTCCTTTCTCTTTTCACTATTTCATTACTTTTAATAAAAATAAGGAGGGGGAAATATACATCTTATAAATGAAAAAATACTAAGCCACTAGTTACTGATGCTTTGTAAAAACATGTAAATAGACAAAGAAAGTGAAATGAATCATAAACTAAGTAGACATCCAACAGAGAATTTCACCATTACAATGCTGGATTAATATCTATGAGAATAAGTGTGAATAGGAATTACACATTGGTCAGTTAAAGGACATTTATTAACTAACAGTGTACACAAAAACTTTATGCAAATCCATCAACAATCTAGGTAGATATGATCCCACTTAACTATTACATGTTTCACAGTCTGTTTCTTTTTGGAATGAAATATCCAAAATATCCTGTCATAAAATTTTGAATTTAAGTGGTGAACCCCAGAGGCTGTTTGATATAGATTAACTTCAGTCATTCACTAACTCGTTCACGTTTCTTAGAATAAGTCAAAGATACAATAAAATGTGAATAAAATATCAGTCCGTCACTGAGAAATGAAAATGTCTCCTACTTACCAAAAAGTATGTTTTCTAATACTCTCAGAAAAGAAGATATTTTAAATGAACTGAAGATAAAGCCTGAGAGTGAGATGTTTTCTAGGTGCCCTGTAATGTGCCTACCAAAATTTGATATACAATATTGGATCAAAAATGTACAGCAATAATTTTCATGGCAATTACTGACTTTCCAGATTTTTCTGAACAACAAATCTCCCTAAATGGAGAAAAGTAATCCTATTTGCAAAAAGATTAAAAAGTACAAAAATCCACTTTTCAGGATATATATATATATATATATATATATATATATATATATATATATATATATATATATATATATATATATATATATATATATATATATATATATATATATATATATATATATATATATATATATATATATATATATATATATATATATATATAATGTTGTAATTGTACTGATAAATAAATAAAGGGAGACTAGGATAGATCTATTTCGAGCTAATTAGCTCTCATCAGCTAGCCATACCCTTACTGGGATTAGAACCCGGGCTGTATATATCTTAGGCAGGAGTCTTAACCACTAAGCCACGGGTTCTCTTCCTTATCAGTTGAGCCAGGGAAATAGGTATGTATTTGTGTTACAACCCCTGGTATGACTAAATATGGGAGGAAGGTCACTACTCCCTCTTTCTGTCCTTCGGCTTATCACAAAGACCATGCAGGCAGAAAACCATATTTTTATTTTTACTGTTGCCTTTTTATATTTGTGTTGTAATTGTACTGATAAATAAATATGATATATTGATGGTGCCTTCAAGTTAATCATGACTCTCTTCACTGAATGAACAAATTCATGCAGTGTTCATGTTTTGAAGGTAGTTTGCAATTGCTATTTTCTCGCTCTGAGAGAGTTAAAAGACAGGGCTAGATACTATAGATTCTATAGCTTCTAGATAAGTTCCTTTAATCACTAACCTAAACTAGCTCCCTCTATAAAATCGTGCCCATTTACATGCAGTGGTGGGATTCAGCCAGTTTGCACTACTTCAGAAGAACCCGTTGCTAACTTTCTGAGCAAAGAACTGGTTGTTGGAAGAAATCATTAGGCCAGAGAACCGGTTGTTTAATTATTCAAATCCCACCATTGTTTACATGGTACCTTACATCAACCTAGATGAAAATATGTCACAGCACTTATATGTATAAGATTATTAACTTCTGAATAAGTAATCAGTGGGCTTTTTTTACATAGAGAACTATAACTCTAAGCACTTCTGTTAACAGTTATATAAATTTAATGAATCAAATCAATCAATTGGGCACAATTGTACAGCTACAGGTTTTCTATCTCTATGTTAAAAGATCTACAGATTGATTTATAGACTTTCATGTTAATGCTCCCCAATGCAATGGTTCTAAATCTCACATTTATTAAAATAGTGGCCAACATATCTAATTGATATTACAGTAGTGATACATTATTTACATAGATATAATATAAATATTATAATTATTTATTTACAATCTACTTACTAGTTTCACTAATAGCCTAAAAGTTCATGAGTTTGTACATAAGAGTACTGTCCTATTCTGAGAAAATTGGTATCAAATTCCACCAGCCAACTATCCGAAAAACAATACAATTGTACCGGCTCTCTCCCTCCTTCCCTACATTGAGTAAGTCTACTATTTTGGCAATTTTAATATGTTTCTGTTATATTTTTCTTCTTTCTGAACTGCTCTCCCACTCAATTCCCCATGACCACTTTAGTAATTGTGTCCCACGTTTTCCAGTTCTACAGTAGTCTTAAAGGTGTAAGCCTGGGGGGCAAACATCAGAATGGGTGCACAGCTTTATGTGAAATTCTTACAATGTTGCTCATTTTAATGTTTTTTCTACAGTACTGTATTTCCACAGCAGCTATGTTTTCATTGGACTAACCCACCACCACTTCAAAATGCCTTCACTGGCCAACTGTCATTAATTTAGACTTCAGTGGAATGTAATGTATGTATAACATTAGAAGAAGGAATGACTTATTTCCAAAATTATATTTTTGAAAGGAAAACCTATTTCAGCTATCAGGCTTATAGTTATCACAAATAAGCATGTGTCTATCTGCATCCACATAGCAACACTAGCCTCGGTCCACTGGTAAAGGCCACTGATTCCAATCCAACTTACTTTCTAATGTTCTCTATCTCAGCCAAATGGCATTTCTGATTCCTTGAAAATTTTCCTTTGAAGCAAAAACAACTATTAAGGCTTTCTATCTTGTTTAAGGAAAAAAAATTCAAAGCAGAAAGTCCTATGATTCTTCACACTCACAGTAAATAGTTTTGAGATGACACAAAAATAATTAAGTAGGCATATTTAACATTTTTGGCAACTTTATTCCTTTTTTTAAAAAACACTTTTATTTGGGGACTGCACAATCTACGCTATCCTATATTGTGGCACTTTTTTTTCATTAGATAAATCCCACTGTGGGTCTTACTCTCTAGCAACCATCAATTAAACTGCATTCTTAATCGAACCCCTGAATTCAGGCTTTCCTAGTCTTTTTATGTTGCACTGCAATTAGTTTTCTTAAAAATGCAACCTCACTGCTGCTTAAAGACACAATAATTAAATACTGCAATATTATTTACTGTATCCCAGTAAAAAGATGGTCTTTAGACAGTTAATAAGGGGGCTCTCCAAATGTGAAAACACTAAATCCACTACAAAGATTCTGCATTCATTCCAAGGCCGACACACAAAGCAGCTCTCTTCAAGTAATACAAAATGTCACCACAGGCTGACGCTCTTTCTACAAGAACAATGAGAAGCTGCATAGTGTAGAAAGAGTACAGTTTGCAGTTTGCTTCTCCTGTTCCAGTCCAAGCTAATACACAAATAGTTTCGGAGAGAAACTTGAAAGAGTTTCTATGCAGGCTATTTCTATGCAGGCTATTTCTGTAGTCCCGTTTACTTTATTCCTGAAAAGCTTAGGAAACAATAGGAATCAAGCCAAAATTTCAGTGGAAAATCACACACATTAGGAATTCTACCATATTTGAATAAATTTGCTCCAAAATGGAGCTGATTAATGCAAAACCTGTGCTTGTTCTCAAGATCCTAACTGATCTTACAACACTAAGAAGAATATTCCAGGTGCATCTCAGTTCTTTGCCTGAAGACTTTCCAAGTGTCTGCAAGCCAAGAACTGACATAATCTTTCAATATCACCACCTGTCATTCGTAAACACTCAACCATCCATAACAGGACGATATATATTTTGTCCCTAAAATTCTGAAAATAGTACAACGATGAATTGGACAGCATCCATGAAGCTGGTGTGTACATTACAGGCATAGAAGCGAAGTACATAAAGAACTATATAGGTGCAGAATAGAAACAGCAGGAAAGTGTTCCAATCTAGGGAGCCATTTATTGAACCGCATACATGGTAATTTTATCTAGAGGGCTTCCTATAATGATATTTAATCCTTTGAAATCAATCGGATAGGACCTACAAATCTGCACTGAATTTTCAACTAGCCTTTGGTTTGAATGATCTTTTACTCAACCCTACCCCCCCCCCCCGCCTTTTTCCGCCAGCTACAGACATAGTACTTGTGATTCTTGGAGCTAAAGGACATGGTTGTTGGTGTTTGGTGTGTGCGTATATGTGCAGAGCAGATGAAGTCACCTTGCTCTGCTCTCTCTTGCACAACCAGTAAGGCAACTTTTGAAAGGAGCAGGAGAAACCCACCAGAGATAAAAGGCTGTTCTGTACCTGGCAAATCTTGCTCAGCTTCCCAGAGAACTCAAAGGGGAGTTGGCAGGCACATTTTGTTTCCTTTTTATAACAAAACCCAAGCAAATGAAGGACAACAAATAAATAACTATTTTTGTCATTTGTACAATGCAAGGGAGGGAAAAGGGCTAAAGATTCTTACATTTGAATTTAAAACAGGGCAGCCCCACCTATCAAAGGCTCAATGTTTAATGGCCCATGAGGTCAGAAATAAAGCTGGCCAAGATCAACAGGCTTCTCTCTCCCAAATGAATACACGAGAGTGGAACCTTAAACGCGATTTAAGGCAGGAAGGAGGCGGGGGTAGGGGGGCAGACCAACCCGAAAAAGAAATAATAAATTTTAAAAGAGACGGAATCGTTTTCAAAGGTTCCTTGACTAGGATGCATCAGGTCCACGCAGGATGACGATCTCCACTTTTCCACCAAAGTCTCCATGAGTTTAATAAGTGAGGGATTGCAGTCATGCGGACGTGCTGCAGCATACGGGTGGGTGGGAATCATAATCTAAGCCACACGCTTCTTTTTAGCCCGATCGGTTCTGATCAATCCGCCCCCCCTCCCCTCCTTCGCCCCACACAAGATAAGCCGCTCGATTTCTAAAAGCGCGCAAACGCCGAGCTTCGTCCGGAGCAGGAAGCCGGTTTCCGAAGGGGGAAAAAAGCACCGCGATTAACGGATCCAGAACCAGCCAGAGCGCCCCACAGAGCCACCTGCAGCCGCAACCCGGCTCGTCCTCCACCCCCCACTAAAGTTCCAGGCAGCCGAGAAAGAGCCAAAGAAAACGGAGGACCGTAAGGCCAAAGAGCTAGAACCCTTCAACCGCTTTCCCTCCGCGTCCCGTCCCCCCAAGGCGCGCCTGTCCCCCGGCCGGGCGCAAGTTGAGCTCCGCGCCAACCGCTCCCTTACCTGGCCGCAGGGAAAGGGCAGAAAGCAGCAACCCCAGGAAGAAGAAGAGCGGCGTTTGCCGCTGCAGCCGGCAAGGAAAGCAGGAGGCGACGGCGGAGGGCATCTCCATTCCGCCTCCCCGCCAGGCGAACGGCGACTTCGGCCGCTGCTCCTCCCGAAGGAAGGAACGAAGGACGAGGGCGCGGGCTTCTTTTCCCCCCAGAGAGAGGCGGCGACGGCGGCGGCTTTCTTCTCCTAAGAGGAACCGCAGCGGAGGCTCCGCAACTTTCCAGCAACGGGGTCCAATGAAAGGGAGAGTAGAAGCCGAAGTTGGAGGCTTCGGAGGCAGCGGCCGCTGGCGGCTTCTTCTGCGACTGAGGAGGGAGGCACGAACGAAGGAGCGAGAGCGCGGGCGAGCGAGGCGCCAATCGCGACCGCTCCGAAGCAGGTGGCTCTTTCCTCTGGCAGCCTAGCGGCGCTCCAAGACCGAAAGCTGAAAGAAAGAGGCGGGGTCAGCCAGGGAGGACACGCCTCCTGCATTCGCTCAAAGTGCCCGCTCCTTTTGCCCGGAGCCGTTTGCCAGCCTTCCGACCAAGCTTTTCTAATAGTCAGCGAGGGAAGGTGCCGGGGGGGGGGGGGGGGGGTAAGGGAACGTCGCGATTTGGCTGTATAGCGGGGCAAGAGCGCATTAAAAGTAACCGCGGGAGGGGGAGGAGGGCAGGCAGGAGAAAATGCGGAATGGAAACCCGAGACGCGTCTTGATTTGAGATCGGCCGGAGGTTGGCGGGCTGGAACGAAAAGCCCTGGGAAAGATCGGGCAGGGAAGGAATCAAAGGGCAGCATTTAGGGGGGTCGCCGGGTTTGGGGAGAGTGGGAGGCGATGGCAGCAGGTCCGGCGAAATTCTAAGGGCGTGTTGATGGCAGTAAAGTTCCCACGGTTTGCAAGGGACCTTACTACCCCCAGGAAAGGGCAAAGAATGCAGCCCTCCTGGAGGCTCCGAATCCGGCTGAAGGGCGCCTTATTCCGGAGAGAAAGGACGAGAGGCGGGAAAGGAGGGGAACTTTGATCATCCCCGGGATGGAAATCGCTTTGGATTTTGTTGATCCCTGGGGTGGGGGGATGATCTTAGCAGAGATTGAGGCCACAACGTGGCGAGACTGAGATCTCTTGTCAGAAACGTGCGGTGTGGGCAGAAGGCAGCATTTGCTACCTCGGAGTAAGCGCCGGCTTGCAGGAAATTCTCAAGGCAAGAGCGCCGCGGCTGTAATCCTTGGTGCATCCAGTTGAGGATAGCGATGCCAAGATCATTGTGGCTAGGTGGCCAGGAACGGGTCTGTCTCAGTGAGACTTTTAAGCTAACAGGTACAAAGAGAATGCAGTGAGGAGGACAAGGGTTTTTCTCTTCGTTTGGGCCGATCTAATTGCTTTACAGGGCTTCGTCCCAAAGGACTACAATGACTTTATGGCGAGTACAGTGTTTAAATTGGTGGATACAGTGTTTAGATTCTTAAGTAGGCGTTTTCCCAGGAGATCCATGTGGAAATCTCAGATGTTCTCTGATACTGCCAAAGGCTTTGGTTAAATCGGTAGGTGATAGATGGAAGGGTGAATTGGATCTGATTACTTGAGGTGGGGGGGGGACTGCTGCATTCTTCTTAACTCTGCACTGCCTAGCCTTTGGTTGTTGTTGTTGTTTTTTAAACATAACTGTCCTGTTGATCTTAAACAAGCTAAGCAGAGAAATAGGTTCAAAGGAATCCTATGTTCCTTTCTGGGATTGCTTTCGTCTTCTTCCTTTGCTCTTCCCATTGCCTCAAAGGGGCTTACAGTGTCTCAAAAAAAATCTCTTATGATTGGACTAGTTTACCCTAGTGCATTTAAACTTGCATACGCAGGAAAATAGTTATATTAATAATTATTGCATACTAATTCATAAGTAGATTTTTCTCTGCCTTTTTTAATTCCAAGGGATATTTATGAACCTGAAGGGCAAATCAGCATCTTCCAAGTAATACTCTTGTGATACTTTGTTCTGCAGTTATTTAAATCATCTTTCATTTGTATGAAACGACTCACATGACATGAGTTCTCTTATAGAGATGATAGATAGATAGATGATAGATAGATAGATAGATTGATTGATTGATTGATTGATTTTAATATGCACCATAGTTTCTAGAGTAAAACCTAGAAAACCCAAAACAGAAATAGATTGAAAACAAACTGGGCTCTCCCAAAGCATCATATATATTGAAATTATATAATTTCCTTTGCTCCCTGTCCCATCTGTGTAGTTAATAATATAGATGTGAAATTGCGCACTCTGGGGTTTAAATAGTAGATTCATCTTTACCCAATCACATATTAGTTTAGCACTCTAGCACAATTAGTCCATTAAAAATGCTGACTGCTGAAATTTTGGAGCTGGGATACATAAAACAGTTATTTTAGAACAAAAGATTAAATTAAGTAAACTACTTTTAGATTAAAAGTGCATGGCTGTAAGGATATACTTATCTTCACTGGTATATAAGACAGTTTGGGAGGTAAGTAACATTTTGAAAAAAAATTCTTGCACATTTTTAGCCCCTAATTTTATTCACTTGAGCCACAATTTTCTATTTGGATATCTATATAAAGAAGACAGAAATACATGTAATTGGGAATAAGGGTAGAGGTAGGTCTGAGCTTCAAATAACCTTTCATATTTCCCACCATTTATTTCACAGAAGACATTGAAGGCAAACTGGAACGCTCCTCCCCCACTAATTTGAAAGCATAAATACACACACACCGGACATATAACTATTAAGCTTTATAAAATCATGATTAAAATGTGGTTCAAATCCAGATGGCCACTTTGAGGGCCTTCAGTTCTACATGGGTATGCATATTCAGAAAGCACTTCTTGGAAATACATTGGCAAGAGGAAAAAGCCTTTGATGCTTCAGCTGAGCGCCTCAGTGCAGATACCTTGCTTTTTCAGGATAACTTGAATCAAATTGCTCCTTTACACCAATTTCAGAGCTGCTTTGTACAGGCATAATTCCCAGATTTAAAAGCAAAAGCATAAAAAAGGATGCTCCTGCTGTGCATACAATGTACCAACCCAGACGAAGGAAACAGATTTTATAAACAAGCTAACACATGTCACAATATAAAGATACTTTTTCAATTTATCTTATTTTTTTTCCTGATGAAACCAACCTACTGTGTTAAAATACTTTTATACGTTCTACCAATGCTTATTGCTTCCTTAGCATCCCTTTTAGACTTTCAAGATATTGCCTCCAATCCCTTCCTTCTCTCCCTCTTTCTCCCTCCCTCTTTCTCTCAATCTCTCTCTGATAAAGAGTGTTTTCAAATAAAATCCTGTTCCAAGCAGCTAGCTATGTTTTGATAAAATTACCATAGGAATTCTTAAAAATGAAAATGAGGCTGGGGCTTTGTTTTGCAACATGCTGGTCTCGGGGATGGAAAAAAATAACAATTTATACGCTACCAAATTAGGAAAGATGCAGAATTTGGTAGCAATCAAGAGAGATCTGCAGATATACTGCAGTCTGCAGGCACTGGTGACTATTGGAGGGGGAATAGGAATCAGAGTATGTAAGGAGCTGTGATAGACTAATTATTTTGCACCTTTGCCCTATTATTTTCAAATGATGTTTCTATATCCCATGCCTCCTGCAGGGCAATGAATACATTTAACCTTCATTTAGCTGAGTGGTTTCTGGATTTTGTTTAAAAATGCTCATGTACTTGAGAATTTTCTTGCATATTTCAAAACAATTGCTTTACTAATTTTTATATTTACTTGATATGGATTTTGCAAACTTATGTAAGACGGAAAAACCTTCTTATACAGGAGGAATGTATACCATTCAGAATTCAAGTTGACCTGGAAGAAGAGACTCATAACGTTATTTGGCTTTTGATGAATAAAAATAGAGAAATTTCAGGAGAATATGATGGAAAATCCCTAGTGGGAACTGTCCGTTTCAGTCCTTAGACAGCATAGATTGTCCTGGAGAAAGAACAGAACAAATGGATTATTCATACATCAATCCTGAGATGTCATCTGTGTTTGTGAAAACTCCTAGCACTTGTCTGTAGGTGGCCCCATTTTTCTACCCAGCTGATAAATAAACCAATCATGTCCACTATTAGAATAGATAAACAGGAAATTCAGCAACAACATCAAACTTCCTTGTATTAAAGGTAGCAGGTTCTGCTCTTTAAGAACAAAAAGTGATTTGCTACAATGCTTTAAGGTTCAGGCAGGTTAGAGGTGATAATTGTTTTATCAAAAGAGAGAATGAGGAAATATTAAGGCTTCACTGCTCATTGCTTGACTTGTAAGACAACCTGAACCAATGCTATAAATGTAACATATTTTCTTGATAAATACTCTTTTCACATTCTCATTTCCAAAGCACGCATTCAGTTTTCATGCTCACATAATAAATAAAAAGTGTGGAAAGAGAAAGGAACATTTTTCAGGATTATGGGAACTTACTATATTTCTATCATTCATTTATTCACTCACTCACTCACTCACTCATTCAATTTCTATTGTTTCCCATCTCAGCTAATTGATTCTAGACAGCTTACAATGCTAAAGCTACGTAACAGTTAAAGCAATTAAACACCCAAACAATACATACATTCAGCAGGTTATAGTTAAACATCTAACAGTAAAACTAAAAAGGGCTCCTTAACATATTACAAGCCCTTTGATCAGAGTTGATAAAGCTATTTAAATATTTCTTGAGTCTGTCTGCTAATATAGATGCGAATAACTTGTAATCTGAATTTAATAAAGATATTGGTCTATAATTCTTGGTTTGCGTTAGATCTGTCTCCTCTTTGGGTAGCAATGCAATATATGCTTCTGTCCATGATTTAGGTATTCTGCTCTATGATATCACTTCATTCATGACTTCTAACAGAGGGAGAGACAAGATTGCTTCAAATGTTTTGTAGAATTCCACCGGAAACGCCCAGGTACAAAGCCATGTTTTTAGGGGGTGAGGGGATGCAGTATAATGCCAACGCTAATGCAACCAAATGGTTTTCTCTTGGCTTTTTAAGCATTTCAGAGACAAGAAGACCACAATGCAATTGTAGGCCATAAAGCATTTCAAAAGTATTGTATGGTAAGAACAGATGTATAGTCTCCCAATATCTGGCAAACAGAAGCAACATTTTCCCTGCGGCAAGAAGGCGTTTGAAAGAGGTTAAAGAGGTCCTATCTGAACCCCTATGATTTTAGATAGCATAGTGGCTTCTTATATAAAGGTAGCCCTCAATTGATGACTATTCATACAGTGACTGTTCAAAGTCAGGATGGCGTTGAACCAATGTTTTTTATGAGCAGTTCTGAGAATGTTGATGCTCCGGCACCCCTATCATCACTTGATTGTGATTTTGGAAATTGGCAATTGGTTTGCACTTAGAACCGGCTGCAGCACCACTGTCAGGATTCCAAGTAACACCCCCAATGAAAGAAGACTCCGAGGCTTGAGATTCCTCAAAATTCCATTTTATTGGAGCTGTCATATTGGTATAACTGGGAAAACCCGAATCTGAAAGTCTCCAGGTTTTCCTCACCCAAATGAAAGTCCAGGTCCCTGCCCAGCAACCACATGTCCATCAACATGATCCAATCAGCACCATCCCAACTGGAGATGCCTCCCAGTCATACCCTTCCAGGCCAGGGCAAGATGTCCTTGACTGTCTGAGAAAGGAATGTTGTTATGACTATATGTCTCCCTACTCCATATAATCCCTCCTCCCATTTTCCCACAGCATTAAATGTGGCAGGTCGGAAGGCTCAATGCAAAAGGTGGCTTCCAGGCCTGACAACCACATGATCATCTGATCAACATTTGCAATCTTCTGGCTTCACCAGAAAGCTAATAGAGTTGTCAGCACACTGTCTCCATAAGTCACTTATGGGGCTAAGTCTTCCCTATCTGTGCATTAACCTCAAACTCCTCTGCACTTGTGTCACCCTGGATACACATGCACCCCCTTTCACTCTTTTACATCCCCTCAACCATACTGTACCTCATGCATCTTATAGCCTTGCTCACTCCCATACCCTCTCAATCTCTCCTTGCAGTCCCTTGCAGCCTCACACTGTCCTCAACCTACACCATGCCTTTCTCACATTTCCTCATAATCTTGCACATCCCCACACATCTCAATTCCTCCCTGACCTGGCAGCAGCCACTTACTTGCCTGCTGGTGTGGAACTTCCACTTCCTGCTGGCTTCCCCACTGACTTTTGTTATGGAAAGCCAGTAAGATGTTGCCTCACCATATGATTAGGATTTGCAAGCAGGAATGCAGGGATAGCTGCTGCTAGGCAATTTTGCATTTTGCAAATGTATCGCTTAGTGATCACAATTCAGTCCCAATAGCTACTATAAGTCAAGAACTACCTGTAAAGGACCATCTGTTTACTATGATTCCTGCTCAGTTTTCACAATCGAGCAGAGTTGGCATGCTCGAAGTCCCATCCATTAGAGACTATAACTTGATGGGACTTAAGAAGATCTACTTTAGTGCAACACTTGTCCTCTGGAATACTATCTCCTAGAGATATATCTCAGCCCCACCGTGAACATGTTCAAAAGAGCTTTGAAAAACATGCAATATTGTTCTTTAATGGTTCTCCATTTGTATTTTTTTTTAATTGTAAGATGAAACATTTTTAGTATAAGCTATTCAGAGTCATTGTAAATTTACAGCCTTACAAGTTCATAAAATAAATATAAATAAAATAAATAACTACTCAGTGATAAGTAGCCTAGATGTCTACTTTCTAAGATTATGTAAAATTCTGCCAAATGAACTTCTATGAAAAGTTTCTTGATTGTTAGTTTTCAAAGGGTGTTTTACACTCCCTTTTGAACTCTTGGGCCCTAACTACCGACCAAGGACTATATGAATTAATAACCAGCACCTTCAATTAGCCTCAGAAATCATTGGTAACATGATCACAAAATGAATGTTTATTTGCCATAACTGCTCTCATCTGCAAGAACTCTGGACATCACATTTTGTAATACTAATTTTGTTTCCTGGTTAATCTTCAAAGGCAGGTCCATAGTTCTTGTGATAGCATGGATATGATTTCATTATATCAAATTGAAATTAGCTTTCCTAAAATGGCTAATTTGATTTTTAATTCAAACGGCCTGAATCAATTTATGTTAAGAGAAAACCCAGATAAACCTTGGGCTGAATAATAATTAGGTATCTTATAGTGCCTGATGAGATACAAGTGGTATGAATATAGTTGAATAGTTATACATTTATATCTGTTCCTCCTCTTCCTTTTATTACAAACAGTTTTACCAGAGAAATACTTCCTTTCAGAGAATTTCCTGAACACCATAGTCTAGAGTTGCTTAGAAAATATCAGCCCTGGCTAAGGATCATTCAGTGAATACTATTTGAGAGTTGACATACATAGGATAAGATTACATTGCAGTTACAGTATGTCATTTTTTGTAGTAAAAAGACCCGAATAATGTTTTACCTTGAAATGACAGGTAGAGTGGGAGGATGAATGCTACCCTGAATTTTGGAAGAAAGGCAAGATATAAATGTAAGAAACATGAATTCTGCAGGATATAAGTCTAACAAACCTAAATAGTAAACGAAAATTGTTTACTACTATGAGTACCAAAAGGTTTATCTTGAATTGAGTTGAATCAGCAGGCTTCAAAAAGAGAAAGTCTATTTTAATTTGATTTGATCAAAATGCCCATATTCTAGATGAATGTAAGATGAACCTCCCTTTGTAAAAGCAGATGAATTATGGAAAAATACCTTTCCTTCCAGGTAATTGCAAAATGCATATATTGCCAGAATTATATAGTACAGATTTGTATAGTTAGTTTCTTATAGCTATTTTATTTTAATAGTGAGATTATGGCTATGATTTTAATTTTCATTTATTGACATATGTATAATAGCTATTAATTATAACTTTATATGAAGTTCAGCTATTAACTACAAGGCGATCAGTGTTCATTATAGAATTTGCTAAAATAATACCATCATTAGAACATTGGGTTTTTTATTAGGATATGGATGAATACATAATGTTTTGACCCAGCATATCTCATCTGTTAATTAGCAAAGAAGTGAGAAAAAGATCAAGTATATTAACCAAAAAGATTCAATGACTTCAATACAAACTTGTGATTAAGCAAAAGAAAAATTCAGTTATACAATACAATGAATAACCACAAAGACTACACCCTGTACAAACTCTGTTCTTATATAACACTATGAATCACAGTCTATGATATTGCAAAACTGAGTCTTGGATATGGAAACACTATATAATTGATCCAGTTTATGATCAGAATAGAAAATATGTTTATGAGTTGACAAAAGTTACTCTTTGGGCAAAGCTAAGGTGCAGCTGTTCCTATTGGAATATGACGACCTGAATAATCAGCTAGAAAAGCAGTGTTAAATGGATATGTGATGTCAGAAGCCACATCTTAGAAGATTATAAGAAAACAGCTGGAAAACAGACAAATCAGAAAAAGAAAAGAAAAGTGGGTGGCCATGTCAGAAATAATGCATACCTATATTTATTTAGACTTCTTGTACAATACCTAAGAATAGAGAAATAGTAGTATTATCATCTCATTACTGTATAAAATCCCTGAGCCTCTTGTAGTTGGGAGAACTGAGGCCAAAAGAAAATGGGTAATAATTATCTGGCTACTCTGCAGATTATTATGCAGCCTCTATTAGGTTGTATTTTCATTGACTTGGCAAAAATTAATCAGCACACTGTGCACAGGATCCAAAGCAAATTGGGTATTGCAAGTATTAATTATAAATACTCAAACTTAAATTGGACGATATTCAAAATCCTCAGAGGAAGCTTTTTAAGTTCTACTCAGAATGATTAATTTAAGCTGTGTGGTTTGGAAGTTTCAAAAACATCCAAATACCGCAGGGCTAGCTAATGGCTACATTAGCCAAGTAAAGTTTTCAGTACAGTGAATGTTGAAGAATGATATACTGTATATGTAAGCTAAACTTTCTGGATGATATTTAGATTGTACATACAATTATTCAGAGAAGTAGACAACATGGAGACAGAGTAAGAGAGTGATCAAGCAATGTGGAACCTGTTAAATTCAGTTGTTTTAGACAAACTATCAACCCTACTTTTTTCTCCCACATTTCCCATTTTTTATTTTAAAATCTATTATCTAAGTATAATGCATAAATATAAATAAATATAATGACCATTGAGTAGCTAATCAAAATCATATGTGAAGTTTCCAAGCTTGCCTTGTAGCTAGAATGTCACATGTTTAATTAATATTGCAATAGTTATCTACAATTATTGAGATGTTTTTTAAGCAAACAAAAATGCTGAGAAATAAAGAAGAAAATTCCCAGTAATCATGTAAACAGTAACAGAAATAATCAAAGAAATTTAACTTGAAAATCCTCCCCGTTGTTCTTTGTGAAAAGGCTAATTAAAAACACATATCAACAGTCCATTTCTGCAAATAAAAATAAGTTCTTCTGAAATGTTATCCCATCTAACAGTTCTAGGATATATGTAAGGTGATATTTTGCAACTTATATAATCATGACCCTAGAACTAAATTGAAATGTCTTATTTGGAAGAAATTGAGAAGGGTAATTCTAGTCCACTGATCCATTTTTACAGTGGTGATGTGTTCTTAGGAGTATGTTAGAAATGTGTTATTTTTGTTGTCATCAGGATGCAATGTAAAGCCAAAATGACCCATAAGCTCATAACTTTAGTAACTTTCTTATTGTATAGCATTGCAGCCAGTTTTGTAGAAAGCATGCAAAACAATATGAAATCTGGAAGCATTTCCTACTCAACACAAGTATATTATGGTAACTTTTTAAAATTAGATACCTAAAATTAAAGAAAAATATACAATTTTATAAAAGAAGAAAAAGAAACAAAAAGAAATGAAAGCATACAAAATGTTCATTTCTAGATACACACTGATCAAACTTAATGGCATAAGCTTAAGACATGATTTATTATATTTAGCTGTGGTTGATCCATATTTTTATTATAGGTGATCCATAAAACATAAATTTTAAAAAATAATTTACTAAGTTATGGTATGTCAGCAACAAGAATCAATCTAATACATCATTGGAAAAAATCAAATTTGCCATCAATATGGGATTGGATAAATGGAAGAATGTACTGCAATGGAAACAGAGAGAACCTATATTTGAAGAAAAATTGAGGTAGAAATGAACCTTAGACAGGCAAGCTAACACACATAGAATATAGATTTTAAAGAAAAATAAAAGTGTTTTAAGTATTAATACTTGGAGTGGACAAATGTACCACTTTACCATTAATGGGAAAAATAGTGAAAACTGAAGGAATCCAGATGCCTTATGGAAATAACATAAAGAGTCTGGATGAAGAACATCACTACAAATATCTAGACATCCTTCAAGCTGACAGAATCAAGCACACTGGGGTCATAAAGAAAGTTAGATTTGAATACATAATGAGAATGAATATTTTAAAGACTAAATTCAGTGGACAGGGTCTTATTTTCTTTAAGCCCCGAAATAAGCACTTGGCCTTATTTTTGAGGAGGTCTTATTATTTTTGAGGTGCAGGAGGTGAGTATGATCACCTCATAGATGCTGCTGTGTTGCAATATTTTTGGGGAGGGCTTATTGTTTGGGATGGACTTATTTTAGCATATGCGCTTAAAAGCCTGATTGGACTTGTTATCTGGGGAAGTCTTAGCTTTGGGGAAACAGGGTACCATCAAAGCAGTGAACACCTGGCAATTCCAATCATTGGATTCTCAGCTGGCATAGTGGACTAAACGCAAGCAGATTGAAAACCCTAGAATGGCAGACCAGAAAAATCATACCCTTCACCCATGTAGCAATACTGACAGATTCTACTTACCAAGGAAAATAGATGGGGGTGGAATGTTGCAAGTAAACCAGGCAGTTGAAGAAGAAAAAAGGGCATTGGAAGAATATCAGAAGAACAGTGATGAAGATGCGCTGAAATTTGTACACCACGAAGGCTTACTGAATATCAAAGATATAAAACTCACCTATACGAAAGTCCAAATGAAGAATAGAAAAGAGACATGTTTAGGCAAAGTATTACATGGCCAGTAAAGTAAATAACAAGACCTAGCAATGGATAAAAGCAGAGAAATTTTAAAAAAAGATATTCTGGCTGCACAACACCAAGCTTTAAGAACAAATGCATAAAGAGCCAGAATTGAGAAGATAGCAATGGATTGCAAATGGCACTTCTGTAAAGAAGCTGAATAAACAGTGGAATGTAACTAGCTTCATAAGAAGATTTCAAGTACTGACTACAAACAACAGCATGACCAAGTAGCAAAAATGATGCACTGGAGTAACATTAATAACATTTCCCTATAAGTAAGAACTGATGGGTCTAAAAAACAAATAAATAGGAAAGAAACAAACTAAAATTTGCCTGCTAAATAACAGCCAGACTTAACGGTTGTTAATAAGAAAGACTAAAAAGTCTGCATGACAGATATGCTAGAACCTGGAAAGAGTAGCATAGAAGAAAGAACTGGAGAAAATCACAAATTACAAAGACCTGCAAATAGAAGTTGACCATTTGTGGCAAAAGAAACCAAGAAAGTACCAATATATTGCCTTGGGGGCAATCTTGAACATCACTGACAATGACAAAATCACTATCAGTCCATTGCAAAAGGTAAGTTTATTTGGGACAACTTACATCTTGCAAAAATATGTTTACCAGTGACGTGCAGTGAGGTTTATGGCTGGTGAGGCTGGTGACGTCATCAGGAAGGCGGAGAATGGGTCCACGTGTGCAAGAGGCTGAGGCTGCCTCAGCCTCCCTCCTGCACACATGGTCCCATTTCCCGCGTAGGATTTCCTGGGTCCCCATCCTAACTGAAGATTAATCAAATCTGACCCCGCTTAGTTTTCTTGGAATCAGCCATGGCCTTCTAAGCGCTACGTTCAATATCGTATCACAAAATAATAATTGTAAAGAAAATACATCTGCTTTTTCTCTCTGTCTCTTTCAGCAGTGCAATTCTTAGCAAGGCACCAGCCACAACTCGGTTCCCAGGGTCCTTTCGCGAGCGAGCTGGCAGGGAAATGGTAGCTGCCGGTCCGAAAACTCCATTGCACTTTCCGCTTTTGCGAGCAACTTCCCATAAACCTGCCGTTGCTCAGGGCGAGGAAGGGAGCCACTCGCGCATGCGCATTCGCCATGGAACCATGAGCTCCGGCGTCAGAACCCGACAGAAGGCGGGGAATGGGACCACTTGTGAAGGAGGGAGGCTGAGGCTAAGGAGCCTCCTGCACCTCCCTCCTGCACACGTGGTCCCATTCCCCGAGGCTCCTCAGCACCTTTTCCCTTTTTTTTTTCATGATGAGAATGGTGAGGCTCTGCCTCCCCTGACCACACGTCCCTGATGTTTACCATCAAACAATCACAGCTGTCTATTCCAGGGCCTTGGGAAAGACTCAATAGATAAATAAAAATGTCACACTCAGTTTAAACATCTGGATGACTGTGCACCTAACAATAACAATAACAATTTAATAACAAAATAATCCAGACATAAATTAATAATAATGTCAAAACCAAATGACCATGTAGCAATTAGTGATTGGGGAATGTTTAATTAATTATTAAACATTCAGTATTGGCACTGTCTGAATCTATGATGTCTCCTTTGTTGTTTATGTATGTCTGTTTTCTAAGGAGTGATGGGAAGTGGTCATTTCAGGGCTTCAGCAATTTTCTTCCTCTAAACTACAGGACAAGTAGGGAGGCAGGAAAGAGTAGCAGATTTCTGTCTAAGTACTGGAAAAGTATTCCACTGAATCTTATGGACCTCATGAATATAGAATTGTTATCTAAATTTAGAAAAGTCTGATTAAATTCTGAAATAGGTGGAATTACACACTATACTAAGTCATTATGTACTTCTTCCCACGGAATATTTCAAAATAAGCTTGTTTTAAGTTTAGAGGAAAAATGTACTATCACTATAATTTTACATTTCTGTAAGTTGCTTGAAATTGCAATTTATTTCCCTATTGTCAATATTAAATTTGATAATTTACGGCTGCAATCCTACATCTGAGAATAAATTGCACTAAAGCCAGTGATGCTTATTTATGCATAGATATGTACAGAATATTACAGGACTTTAAGAACAAGTGAAAAAAAATGTGTAGAAATTTAATTAGAGAGGGAAAAGAAGAACACGCTCATAAGGAGCAAAAGGAAAACAAATATTGTACTGTTAGAAAATCTACTGATACTCTTCGTAGTAAATTAACAGAGCCCCATACAGATTAATTTGAGGAAATTTGAGAACTACGGCTAGTTTTAAATCAAAAGGGGAAGATTGAATTTTTTGTATATAGCAATCAATAATTGTTTTTTACTTGTGAAGTGCAAGTATGGCCTAAAGAAATCTAAACAATGATTTTATAAAACTGAAAGTTGTAATCATAAAAACACCATGTAGCAACTATATTGAACCCAGTAAGACTTATTTCTAAGAAATTATACAAAGCATCAAGTAAGAGCTTGTAGCTAATGGCTTGATGGTTCCATCCATCAGGAATGGAAATAATTTCTGAGCTTCAAAGAGAAAATGGACTGTTAGTATTCAAAATAGGTAAATGTAGACAAACTCAGCTTCATTCTTTTTGTCCATATAAATATATTTGTGTGTATACACACACACACACACATACACACACGTGCATAGAGGGATTAAGAGGATACACAAGCACTCAATACCTTCCTTTCAATCCCTTAGAAAGAAAGAAAAAACCCATGGTGCTTTGTTTAATAGATTTCCAACAGTCAACACTGATGGCTTTGGATGAAATCCAGAACTGGGTTACGGGTAATGAATGATGAACACATTCTATTATCAAATCCTTTTTATTAAGTAATTTAGGAATTCCACTCTAATCATTTTCAGTTGCATTGGTGGTTCTTTGCCCCATAAACTAAGAATCTCACATTTGCACAAGTGATTCGTAAAAATCCATCCTATACAGTATGTGCCTAATTTGGGACAGCTTTCTTGATAATTAAACTCCTTTTGTAATTTGCCACACAGTCTACGCAAGCTGAAGGAAAGCAGCCAAAAAGTTGATAAAGCCCTTAGTGTTTTCTATCGCTGTTATTTTGGCTTTGGCACAGTGCAGAATTCAGCTAATTTTGAACAGCAGTTCCTTAGAGCAGTTAATAGAATGAAGATCCTTTAGATGCAATCAAATAAGAACAAGCGGGCAAAGCAATGCTGGAAAAGAAGTACTGCTCAAGCCAGCCATTAGCATGCAAGACTAGCAGCAGGGATTTAATAGTGCATGTTTTAAATTGGTATGCTGGGCAATTATGACAGAAATTCTCTCAATTCCTTGTTTTTGTCTTGTTTTTCAGAAATCTTGGCATAGGCTTACTTTTTTTTTTTTTTTTTGCTACAAGTAGATGTTATTCATTAGCTTGGAAAAAAGTGTTGGCAGGAAATCCGTGGGGCCTTTTTTATCTAAGTATATGCAAGACTATGTAAATGAATCTACCAGGTATGATTTTGCATAGTAATAAACAGAATGACAGAGTTGGAAGGGACCTTGAGGTCTTCTAGTCCAGCCCCTGCTGACTAGAATGCTGTGCCTCACTGTACCTTCCCACAAGCTCCTCCTAGCTGGGCCAACAAACTTCTTTTGATAGATCAGGATGTGGTGCCCTGCCATATTTGTCACATGCATCCCAGAGGTGTATCATTGTCCAGTTCCTGAAACTCAGGCCATCAGCAAGAAGAAGATGGTGAAGATCAACTGAGGGCAATAGTAGTAGGAGGCAGCAGTGGTGTGCAGCACAGTATAGAGATGCCAAAAGGGAAGAGATGGGGAAGATAGGTGAAGGAAGTTTAAGTGCCCCTGGAGTCATCAGGGCAGATAGGCTGCCAAGTGCCTTAATCTTGATCACATAACTATGCTGCAACAGCTGAAACTTCAAAGGCCAGTTATAATTACCGTTTCTTTAGTGCTACAGTAACTTCAGTCCATGAATAGTCATTTAGCGGAGGAGGAGCCAATGTTGTGAAGAAACAACGTGCGATCTCAATGCTCTGAGATTGCCATCGATACTTTTGCCACTGGGTGGTCCAAACGGACCTAAACCGTCCCGCAGAGACAGTGAACAGGAAGAATACGTCTTGCTGATCACAGGGACATCGCAAAGTCCCTGATCGATCCAAGAGAAGTTCTTCAAGCCAGTGACAAAAAATTCAGCCATTAGGCTGATGAAGTCGGGGCAGCTCCAAAATGGAAGGATACGGAAAGAGAAAATGTTTCCAGCTGGTGAGGAATTTTTACCATTAAAAAAAAACTGCCTATAAAAAACTTAAAACTAATTTAAATTGGAGAACAGAAAAAATAAGCGGCGGAATTAAATTTGGAATGGTTTTGGACAGTGGGTTATCTTACTTTTTAAATGCTATCTTCATGGATGGAATTTATGCAAGCCTTTTAAAACGAATGGATTAAATTTTCTTCTATTTTTTTTTCTTTTATTATTCTTTGTAACCTATGGACTAAAATTCTCCTCTTTCATTACTGTGGATGTTCTTCTAACTCATTCAAGAATCGGACTTTTTTTAAAACTTGAAATACAAAAAAGATACAAAAAGTAACAAAGAAGATTGCAACAATAACACTGCTACACGGAGGCTGGAGGTTTGTATATTGGAAATGAAACATTCTTACTTTTCTCACTGATTATCCTGGCTTGGCACGCCAAGGTCTCACTGCTTGTTTATAGAGAGTGATAAGAAGAAAAGCATACAGATGTCCCTTTGAAGTATATCTTTAACCAGAGAAAGGTGAAAATAAAACGTTATTGTGAATCTATGCTTAATCTTGTTAAAACCTTCCAAGCTAGAGCAGCAGTGTTTGTTAGCTGGAGATAATGGCACAATTTCGACAGCAGAAAGAAATTTTAAGTCTGCAAAAGATATCCTCAGAAATACAGAAATTATCAAATACATATGAGAGGATAGAGAAGAAGTTAGAAGACTTAGAGTATTTAACAGTAAAATATGATGAAGAAGTTGGAGACGTTTATCAAATGGAAAAAGTGATGGTTAAAATCCTAAAAATCGAAGAGGAAAATGAATATAAAGAAATTAAAATTGCTGATATTTTTGGTGATTGATTTGTCTCTGAAAATGGAAAGAGTGGAATACTGAAAGAGGGATTAAATGGAGGGGAAATCTACCCCGGATGGCAAGATACAGAAGAAGAAAAAACAAAAGAATTTATGGATTTAAAGAGAGAAATTTTATTAGCAATATCATTGATAACACTACTGACAATCAAAGATAAGAAGATTAAGGAAACAGAAGAAGGGCATCAAAATTACCTGAGAGATTTTATAAGCAAGGAGTTGCTAAAAGGAGTCCATACAAAGTTGATTAAGGAGATGATTAGAGGACTGACACCACAAATGGCAGAAGATATGAGACTGTTTTGCTACTGGAAAGATACAGGTTGATAGATGGAAGACTATAATTTAAAACTAGTTAAACTTAGTGAAGTTTAGTGATAATAGATATAGCTAAATAAATAATTGATAATGATAATAATGTATACAAAGTGTAGTGTTATGATAAATGATAATTGGATATTAATATTGAATGGTACACATGAAAGGAAGATTAGAAATCCTTTTGGATTATATATAAAGGTTAATAAAAAAGAACTAAGTTAGATACAGTTAAGTCTTGATTATTAGGGGGGAAATGTTATGATGCAGAATATAGTTAAATAAAGGAGGGATAATGATAACAACGTATATACAGGTATGGGTACAACATAAGAAAACTCAATGTAAATTGTAAACAGTGATTTGGAAAGGAAGATTAGAAAACTTTATTATTAAATATTATGGATGTTTAGCTAGAATAGGATATAAGGATCCAGTGTTATTGGAGGATTTTAGAAATAGTAAATGAAATTCCAGTATGTGGTTATGTATTAAATCTTGGTATATTTTATGATGAAGGATGTTTAAACAATTGTAGTCAAATGAAAATGGAGGTATGATGATGGTAACATGTATAAATATCTGAATTAAAATACTTGAGTTAATATGAATTATGTTTGTTGACTGTGGAAGAGATGCACGAAAGCCTTTTTGTAACCAACTGATACACTTTTTACCGTATGTAAAGAAGGATGTGTTGTGTTTGTTTTGAAAATTAAAAATTAAAAAAAAATATTTTAAAAAATGAATAGTCATTTAGCAAGGACTACCTGTAATCCTATTCAAACAATTGCAGAAAATGCAGCGAGTGGGTAGAGAAAATATAATAAGTAGAATATGATCATATCGCAGAACTTTTATACATAATCACAGTTCTGCTGTCTCAAATTAATTCTAATGAGCATAGCTGCTTTTGATGATTAGGAAAACATACCAATTAAATATACCAATCAATATTTTCACAAAGCCCATAGGTAATAACCAGGCTTTAATAAAGTTACAATGGAGCTTTATATACAGCATATTGTTACTGGACTATTAGTGACTGAAGATTTTTGTGTGTTTTTTAAAAGGAGATTCCAGGAAGAATCTAATAGGTTTTCTGTTTCTTCTAATAATTTTAATTTTTCTATTTTGATATCTGTTATCAACAATTATAATTATTAACATTTTGACATTTATTTTGACATTTTTTGTAACACATATGCATCTTACCGTCCAGCGATGCCTCTGCGAGCCTCTGCAATGCTCCAGCTGCTTGGGAGAGCATTGCGCAGGTGCTGTATGTGCCTTGCACGTGCACAGAAGCACCAAAGAGTTTAAAGACAGGTAAGGAGCATGGGGGGGGCAAGTAGGCCTTCCAGAGCACCGGACCGGAATAATACCCGGTGCTCCAGGCAGGCTCCAGTACGCCTGTACCGGGGCGTACCGCCTGCAACCCACCACTGGGGTGTGTGTGTGTGTGTCTATGTGTGTGTGTGTGTGTGTGTGTGTCTGTGTGTCTGTGTATAGTCTCTTATCAAGCTTGTGTTCACATAGAAGTTGTCAGTCACATTTCTGTATGAATCTTCAGTTACTCTTTAACTGAAAACTAATGTAGATATATACTTCTAAATATATAGCAGAATTGCAAAAATAAATGTTACCTGAAAGCAAACGGTGGCAAAGACCATGAAACTGGTGAGTAGAGTAGTTTATTGGAACCTCTCCAGATAAGGGGAGGACTGGATCACTTTCTAATCACTTTCATAAATTGCTCATTGACTATTTCTAGGAGCATTGGATACTTTCAGAATAATAAGTGTGAAAATACTGGGGGAGTTAATTTTTAATCCTGAATGAAAGAAAACTATAATTGTAAGCTTAAATGTAAAGAAAGAGCAACAAGCTATTTCTTTAAAATAATTTAATTTAAATTAAATTAAAGTGCCACATAACAGACTGAGCTACCGTTACTTGTCCCAGCTTCTGCCAACCTAGCAGTTCGAAAGAACACAAAAATGCAAGTAGAAAAATAGGGGCCACCTTGGTGGAAAGGTAACAGTGTTCCTTGCGCCTTTGGTATTTAGTCATGCCGGCCACATGACCACCAAGATATCTTCGGACAGCACTGGCTCTTTGGCTCAGAAACAGAGATGAGCACCGCCCCGTAGAGTTGGGAATGACTAGCACATATGTGGAAGGGGAACCTTTACCTTTAAATAAATTTTTCATCTTAGCAAGATAAACAGATAAAGGATCAATATAAAACTGAAATATTCTAACTTTTACAATAAGATTTTGGAATTCACTATGAAGTACAAACAGCTTATAGCGGGAAATAGATCCCGGTTTAATATTTACAAGTCTATTTTGATTTTACTATTATAAGAAAAATGCTTAATAAAATTATACAAAAGACATGGCCTTTTGATACATCATCCTTCATATGCTACAGAGGTAGCTTTAAAAGCAGAATATACAACTGGAATGCTAAACAATACTAAGATGAGTCAATACCATTTCAATTCACTCAGCCCACTTTAAATACTGAATATTACACTTAAGGATGCATTGCAACTGCTGTGAATATTCGAGGCTTCCTTCTGTTTGAAAATACAGCCTTTGGCAGTTAAAAGTGAATTAAAAGAAAGATAGTCCTCAAAGACATTTCTCTCTGTTAAAGAAATACAGCAAAGAATCTCCTATGGATAACTGCAAAAGGAAAAGTCCTCTAGTAATACTATTATAATTTTTTTAAAAAAAATAGAAATACACTGTAGAACTCCAAACTGGAAAATAAAGATGGCCAAAGTTAGTTTTCAAACCTGAATTTAATTTTCATTTGCTTGTTAAACCTTCTTAAGCAGACAATAATCAAAATTGCACTGCAGTGGTTTGGTTCAGCACCAACATTTAAAAATAATCTAATACCTTCGTAATGAGTCAGATTGTTTGCAATTAGAAGCCAAAGCAATTGTAGTATCATTGCTGAGCTCAAGAGCCTTGGAGTTTCAACTTTTGCTTCTATGTACAATTGATTTCAGTTTGTTCATGTCTGACAATTCCCAAGAGAGCTGAGAATGATGTGATAATCTCTGTGAAAACATCATATCTTTGCACTGAATATGTTAATATTTTGTAATTTTGCTAGTCTGGGAAATATGAAGGCAGAAAAAAATGTGTGAGAGAATACACAAAAAAGCATACTAAATCAAATAATAACAGACTGTACGTGCAAATCTTTTTGAACATTTTAAGATGATCTTATTTTAAAAAACTTATAGGATTTACAATCCATAATAATATTGCAATCTTATTGTCATGAAAGCACTTTCTTTTTGTTCTAGTGAAAAGAGATGGCTTCTATTTTTTATATAAAACCTTTCATAATTAGAGTCTTTAGGTGCAATCAATATCCTACCAATGTCATTTGAAAAGCTTTAATTTAGTTCAAAGACTCTAGATTGAGCTATATATAGAAAAGGGTGCATTAAAGCCTTACATTAATCATGCGTCATTCTTTAAAACCAGATTTTAAATAAGAATAGATATAGCATTTTTAATAGCAAATGCTATAAAATAGCATTTTATACTCTAGCTGAAAAGATAACTATTGAAGCAGTAGTGGGCTCCGGATCCCATTGCAACCAGTACGCTGCAATGGGGCCAGGCATCCACCACGTGCATGTGCGTGCGTACTTATAATAATAATAATAATAATAAGTTTGAATTTATTAGCCGCTCCCTTTCCAAGTAGGACTCGGGGCGGCGTACAATGGGGCATATAAAACACAGAAAATATATAAAACACATAGGCGTACATACAGAACATACATACAGATACACAAACACGGACTCGGAGGAGGTAAACAATTTACATCATATAGACAGTTAAAAGACCCGCATTAAAATACCCCAATTGTAAAAACCCGATATAAAATTAAGATTTAACGTTTAAAATACAATTTAAAAACAGTTAGGAGGAATAAGAATAATTACGATTGAGCCAGGCCAGATAATTGAAAGAGGTGGGTCTTCAGCTGTACACGGAAGGAGCGGAGATCGGAAGTAATCCTGATGTCACGGGGGAGGTCATTCCACAGGGCTGGGCCCACCACAGAGAAGGCTCTGCTCCTGGGTGTCGCCCCCCGGCACTGTTTGGCGGACGGCACCCGGAGAAGTCCCTCTCTGTGTGAGCGAATTACCACCCACAACGCTCCAGCTGCTTGGCGGAGCATTGTGCAGGTGCTGTATGCTCCATGCAGGTGAGCGAAAGCCCTGATCGGCTCAAATACAGGTGAGGAGGGTGGGTGGACCCTCCGGAGCACTGTACTGGAGCTGTACCTGGTGCTCCCAGCAGGCACCAGTACGCCTATAACAGGGCTTACCAGTCCTATCCCACCACTGTATTGAAGACTCTAGATTAAGCAGTTGGGGGAGTTAATAGTGAACACATCAAGCACTGTACAATAAGCCGACTGAACAGGAACATAGAATAGCAAAAAATTGTGATATATAGTATATACAAGTTGACTATTGAAAAAAAAAGATTTAGAGCAGAGGACATGCAGCTGTGGGTGAAGGAAGTTTATTTATTTCCAAGAAAGTAAAGGATAGAGTTTTTCTCTTTCTTAAAATAGTAGAGTACAAAGGTGATTTATCTGTATTTTGGACTGACAGATGTAATTGAATCAGACTCGCAAAAAGAGCAAGCTACCAATCAAGAGGAATAAGTCATGAGTACATTCCCAAAGCAGAAAACAAAAGGAGCTTGACTGAATTAGGATGTTTCCTCCTTGTAGCGGAGGTGTGGAGATGCTAAGAAGTAAAATGGGGGTATTGTTGCAGTCAAGAAGAATTCAGGCCACGTATAGGCAGAATGCGCGGGGGGGGGGAATAGCAAATTAAGCTTTTGGGGGGAATGAGAACATTCATTTAAACATTTCTAGATGATCCCACCGCCTTTTGTACATTAACACAAACAAATCGAACATTCTAGGAATATCCTGCATGCATCGCAATCTATACAGTCCATTATTTATTTATTTGTTTGTTTGTTTGTTTGTTTGTTTATTTATTTATTTATTTATTTATTTATTTATTTATTTATTTATTTATTTATTTATTTATTTATTTATTTATTTATTTATTTATTTATTTATTTATTTATTTATTTATTTATTTATTTATTTATTAAGCAGAGTTGGAAGGGACATTGGAGGTCTTCTAGTCCAACCCCCTGCTTAGGCAGGAAACCCTATACTGTTTCAGACAAATGGCTATCCCACAATGGCTATTTGGTTAATGGGAATCTCTGGGAATGGCAAAATCTATTCGCTTTAAGGTAGCCCTTTACTGCACATTCAATAATGAAAAAAAACCCAAAGTGTAGCATAAGTCACATGACAAAGAAATCACAAAGAAGGAGCTTGTTCCTGTTTCTACCCAACTAAGATATTTTCCCCATCAGAACTTCCAATAATTCATTTTGTACTGTTTCTTGGGGATAATTCCTGGACTTTGGCCTGGGTAGAATACGTAAATTCCTTTTTACCAGAGAACAAAGGTATAATATCCTTTCTTAGTTACTGTAATCTTGTCTGAGTTAGCTATTATCTTGTTATCCTGGCTCAGTTAACTAAGATAAAGGTGTTGTTTGTCAATTTGGCACCTTTCTAATTATTATAGACATTATTTCCACCAAAATATCCAAATTCTACAAAAATTGGAGACAAAGTAAAGTGGTGGGAGGGGCAAAAAAGAGAAACTGTTTAGAAAATTTTTGATAGTTATTGTCCAGGTGTCATTTGACAATGTTCTCTTCATCCAAGGGCTTCATTTCCACTGAACAATTATGAAAATTCTTCCCCTATTATGAATGGGCAAATACTGTATGTACATATCATCTATGAACAGATGTTCTAATTGCTGATACGACAAAAGACAGCCTGGGAGAAAGTGCTGCTCACTACTATGCTTAGGAAATAACAAGTTAGCAGGGGGAGCAACACTTTTATGTCATTCACAGTATGCGGCAACTCGGCTATGGTAAATGTGTTGCCTAAAAGAGCAAGCAGCAAACATATACTAAGGCCCAGTATTTAATTCAAGGGTATTAAAATAACACAGACTTTTAGAAAAAACTAGAAATATAGATAGCAAATGAGAATTTAGCTATTTGACAACAGGATGAAACATATTTTATACAGAGAGTAACCAAAGAGTTTGGAATTTAATATATAGTATAATTGTTGCAACTTCTTTTTAACTGCAAGATAAATATTAACAAAAGGGGAAGAAGGATGCATTCTACTTCTGAAAATCCAATTTGTTGAATATATACGGTACTTAACAATGCTGCCAATCCTGCTATTTTTTTTTCTTACTTTACAAAAATGTAGATTAAAGCAACAAAAGCATAACTTTTGGGGGCAAAAAGAAATGTTTCATAGATAATTTAGGAAACGAATAAACCACACAAAATAAAACAAAATGAATTACCACTTTTTATTGTTTTAGCTAGTCTGTTATAGTAAGGATGCTACACTGTTGCTTGCATTTTTTGTCATCTATGAACCATTATTATTTCACTTAACATTTTTTCTATCTGATTGCAGAGACTGTTTGGACTGTGCTTGTGTGGATTACCCAGCAAAAAATATTTACTACAAATGTGCTGCAAATACATATAATTGCTGAGACAAATTTTAAGATTTTGCTTAGTATTGAAGAAGTAACATATTTGTGTTACAGAAATGTATTAAATTAGAGTCCTAACTGTATGCATGTATGCATTATTACATACACACACACACACACACACACACACACACACACAAACGACTCACTGAAGAAGAAATAGAATGTAAATCGTTACATTGGAGTTGGCAGAGGAAATGCATCAAAGAAAGATCAAACAATACCAAGCATGTGAAAAGCAATGAAGGTTTTATAGCACATTGCAAGAAATCTAAAGATTTGTCTTACAGACCAAAGAATACTGAAATAATACCAATGGTAGAGAATTTATATATGTTTGAATCTTTGGGTTCTTGATGTTCTCAGAATTTGGTTATTTTCTGGTAGATATTTGATTACTAGGCCAGGTAACATCAACAATGCCTGGCATTGTGTGGTTTGCTGGTTATTTATATATAGTAGCATGCCCTGCCAGTAGGGTTAGGGTATTATTTCTTTCTTGATAGTTCCTTGATTAATGTATTGTTTATCTGGGTGTTGCCTGCTCTTTATTTCCTTCATAGGCTTTTCTAAAGTTTAAACCTGGAAGAAACTTGGAAGGGCTCTCCGGAGACTCTGAGACAATGGCCAGGATGGTGAAGGAACTTGTGCAAATATTGTTTTTCTAAACACACCTAGTTTAGGGCTATAACTTAAGACAAGGCAGAGTTCTGGAAGTGAACAACTAGATGATGATGCTGAATAGAGTTTGAGTGTCTTAACCTGTATTTCTATACTTCCTGTATTAAGGACTTCTGGCAAAATATTACTCATGAAGTGCTCAAATCAGGAGTGTTGAAGAGTGTTAAGAGAAAAGTGAAGATAGCAGTCAGAATGTTTTAACTCATAATGTCTTCTAACAGAAGAAAAGGGAGCTTTACTCAGCCACAAGAAGAGGGAGAGCTCATCTCAGCATAGGCAAGAAGAGGATAGAGGGTAACAGCTAATTTAAATGAATCTAAGACTCCAGGTCCAAGTGTATCATGTCATAAGATATTGAAGAGACTAGCTGAATACAGTATTTGATGGCTCTTGGAGATTTGACAATGTTATAGAAGACTAGGAGAGAGCAAATATTCCTCTCCTTAAAAAAATTGAGAGCGCAAATATTCCTCCCTTAAAAAATTGAGGTAAAGGAACTGGGAAATTACCAATTTGTCAGCTTTAAACGTCTAGTGAGCAAAATTCCTGAGCAGCTGGATGTACAGCAACTTTGAAACAGGACTAAAGGGATTGAATAAATGATTGTCAAATTTGTAGATACCAAACAATAAAAAGTGACTAGTGACTTCAGAAGAAAAACAGGTTAGAAAAATATAGAGAGGCTTGAACAATACACTGAAAAAAGTAAAATGGAATGTAATAGAGAGAAATGTAAAGTCCTATTTAGAGATAAAAATGAATGACACAAGTATAGGATGCAGGGAACAACTGACTACGCAATAGAATATATAAAACAACTGTGGTATTTCACAGGTTGAACAACATAGGATCACAGTACGGCACTGAAGTCAAATTTATTTCAGCATGTATTAACAGGAGCATGCTCAGATCATGGAAAGTAATTGTTCTACTTTACTCTGCTTTAGTCTACGCATACATGAAACCTGTGTTTAGTTCTGAGCACATCAGTCTGAAAAGAACATTGACAAACTGGAACAAGTTCAGAGGAGAGCCACCAAAATGATGAGGACTTTGAAAACCAAGTCCTTTGAAAACAGTAAAAGAAACTGTGTATCATTAACTTGTAGAAGGAAAGACTATAGGAGTCTTCAAATATTCAAAGGAATTGTTGGACCTGCCATTTCTAAATAGAAATGTTCCTTGGCTTCATTTGTTCAGAAAGGTGTAATTTATTAGAGATCAAGTGTAGGGCAGTAGTGCAAAGCCAGAACTGAGAATCGTGCGCCATCTTAATTCTCTCTCATTGCCCATCCCACTATAACGAATCAGATTCAGGCAAGATGTTTTTATTGTTCACTATGGACTGGTTTTAACAAAAATCAAGGTAAATGTCAGGTTTTGGCAAAAACATCAGAAAACACAGTCACATGATCATGGAACACTGTAAGTGGCTATTAATGCAATTTCTAAGTAGAGCAGACCAAAGCTTTGTGACCAGGGATGGTTCTGGCAGTCATTACTGCTGGTTCACTCATGGGCGCATTGCGGGTGTGCACGCAGTGCAATAAAATGGTTCTGCACATGCACAGAAGCAAAAAGCAAGATGGCGATGCCTATGGTGCCATCCAGAGAACTGGTTCAGGGCATGGCAGGCCTGGGTCGCTGCCAGTTCCAGTGACCCAGGCAGCCAAACCACTACCAGTTCGTCTGAACTAGTAGGAACCTGTTGTGACCCAACAATGGCCGGCTGAACTCTTGGTGGAATCTGACAGCGATGAACACTATGGGACTGCCCTTGAAACTGAGGAAGACTCTGGGGGGGGGTGTTCGGAGTCAGAGCAGGGACTAGAGAGGCCTGTTGGCCAACAGGTGGCATCTGAGTCAGGGAGCAGTGAGGAAGAACAGAGGGAGGCTGTCCCTGATGTACGTATGCATAGGGCTCCGAGGAGGAGGGAGCAGCTTTGGAAAAAGGGTCACAGAAGGAAATAAGAACAGGTGGCTACTGATTGGCCCCTTCTGGAGAGCTTATAGAAGGGGGGACGGGAAGGGAATTTTGCAGGAAACAACAATTTACTGATCCAGCCATAGAGAAAGATTGGGAGAATTTCGTGAGTTCAAGCCTTGTTTCATAGATATAGCTTTCTGGGTTCCCAGCCATGGGGTTGCTTATCTCCCTCCTTAGTTGTGGCAGACAGCCAAGTATGCATCCGTATATATTGTAGAGGCTTGGGACAGAACAGAACCCACCACTGTTTGATCCAATCTTTGCTTTTTTAATGAAAAAATTAAAAAAATGAGGAAAACAGGTTATATATACTCAGGTCATTATTGATAAATGTGACTTAGCAGAAATAGACTGATTTGAAAGATAACAAAGGAGAGAAGTTGTTTTACACAACAAATTTCCTTTCCTCAGTATTAATTTTAAACTACTTTTTGTATTTCCACAAACAGCTATATTCCCTGAAATATGCTTTACTCCCTCTACTACCTGCATTTGTTAATAAAGAAAATAACAGGGCACAAATCATATTTATTTCATTGGAGCTGTTGTTGAAATTATTTTCCAGTCTTGGTCTCTTTGCTAATTGCAGCTATAGAACTCTGAATTTTATTTGCATTGATTCATTACATTGTTAAATGTGGGTCATGTTGCCTATGAGCAATTTTGAATAACCATGACTTCTCATATAGCCACAGCATCCAAAATTAGGAGTTCTTATTGACCTTGCACACATTACTGAGATATTGTTGCAAAAAAGAAATACAATATTTTTTTTCTCATATTAAAACCAAATAAAACTATCACGACACGAAGCTTCTTAAGTATGGGCTTTTGTAATTTGTGAATGTCATACTATTTCTGTGAAATTACGAAATGAAAGTTTGCAAGAAGGGATAACTGTGGAATAAAAAACAACACTCACACAAATAACTTCAACAAATTCTTGATAGATTTAAAGTTACACATGTAATTAATTTGCATTTTTAAAAGATGGGGGTTTTAAACAATGAGTGATTTTCAAATGTCTGGAAAATAAACATATTACCCTGTTGCTAATTTACTTTCAAGTGAATAGAATGGGCTTCCATTTACTTTAAAGTTATTCTTATGCTAATTACATATTTGCCCTTGTTCATGCAGAAGAGAACATGGCCTTGGTACCTAGACTTCATTCATGGTGAAGGTCTTAATGCCATCATCAACAATTCATATGATAACAATGCACAAGAAAACTGGAGTAGTGAATGTAATGAAGGGAAGCATTGCTTAAGAGCAGCAATGATTAAGTGGAGAGGAATGGTGTTCTTAACAAAAACAATTCACTGAAAGTCTGTAAATGGAAATGCAACAGGAAATTTGTTTTGGTTTGAAGAGCATTCACAACAAGAGATCTATGAACATACAGATAAGAAATACCTACAATATGTTACTTTTCATCTTGAAATAATTCTTAAACCTTACCAATGTCAAGTTTTCTCTATTAACACCTTATTAATGTCTCTTTGACAAATGCAAGATGAGTATTATAAGCTGGAACAATGCTACCTCTGAATACCAAATCAGTTTACAATAAGGCCACTTTCATCAGTGATTTAACAAAAGCTTGCTCAGTTTGTAATGGGGGAGGGCATCCTTCCCAGCTGGATTTTAAGTGTGGCATCAGTTGAGAGTCTGGGGAAAGGATGAGAGTGTGGTGATTGTCATACAGGGATCTTAGGGCCTTCAGGTTACTGCTCTATGGGTTACTGGATGCCCGTTCATAAAATTGGGCTCTAGGGATCAGTTGAATTTGCTGCTGTAGTACCAGTCTCCTTGCTCCATAGCACTCTCCCTGCCTGAATTCCTTGATGACATTTCTGGGTTGACAGTTGAGTTCCTGAGACTTTTGGTTCTGGGAGACTTCAATTTGCCTAGAAATGGAGCCTGAAGTGACTCACGATTTCATGGCTACCATCCAGAGTCCAAAACGGAGTAATGGTCTTCAGAGAACCTTGGAGAAACAGGTTGTTTGGATCTTTTTAAAGTTAGGATTAAGGTCTAGGTGTGAGAAAGAAATGGCATTGGTTGCACTTTTGGGTATAAATGGCATAGATGGGATGGGGGTTGTTTATCAATCTCAATAGCTACTTTGCTGAAGAGGCACTTTATTAGCTGGTACCAATGAAGTAACTTTCCAAATATTTACACAACTCTGCTAAATTTCAATGTCAGGTGCAACAGAGGAAAAGAAATATTTCTCTTGTTGTCTGAACGCATCTGTTCAGCTATTGAATGACACAGACATATTATTTGATTTGCTTTTCCTACGTTCCAGGTAGAGTTTCCTGAATGTACATTTTGTAAAAACTAGAGATGCCTGTTTACAATTTGATTGTCTACATTGCAATTGAAAATGGAAAAATGTTGGTTTGAGATTATTATTATTTTTAATGAAAATATGCTTTTCTTCTTTAACAGAATGCCATGCTCAAGGACCCTAGGCTTGTGACTTTTCAGTTGTGCCCTTTCCCTTTGAAATAGTGTCCTTTTCCCTCTCTCCAAGTTTGACTTCCCTGTTAATATTCCAGAAAACTTCTCCAATTGGCTAGTGGGAGCAGCAAGGAATAGCTAAAAAGATGTCCCCTTCCACAGAATATGTTATGCTTGCTTACTCCTTTGGTGCAAGGTTGCAAGGAGTTCTTTCATCTTGTTATTTCTTTCGTTATTGTGATGTTCTGTTTTTAATCCTCTGGAGAGGGTTTTATAAGACACTCTGAGTCTCCATGGATTAGAATGTGATATAAACCCAAGTAAGAGGAAAATACATATTTACCTTCTTCAGTGAAAGTCAGTTATATGTTTCTCTCTATCAATCTCTATGTGGGAATAGGAGCAATTTTTACTTCAGTCTAATAACAACAACAAAGCCTTCAGAAAATGAAAAATAATTAGGTACTGTTTACGAGCAGTAACCCTGCATATTCTAAGGGGTGAATTACAGATAGTCCTCAACGTATGACCACAATTGAGCCCAAAGTGTATGTTGCTAAGTGAGAAGTTTGTTAAGTGAGTTTTGCCCCAATTTACAACTTTTCTTGCCACATTTATTAAGGGAATCACTTCAGGTGTTAAATTAGTAACACCATTGTTAAGTGAATCTGGCTTCCCCACTGACTTTGTCAGAAGGTTGCAAAAAGTGATCATATGGCCCCGAGACACTGCAAACTAAAGGTGAGTCAGTTGTCAAGCATCTGAATGTAAATCATGTGACTATGGGATGCTGCAATGGTCATAAGTGTGAAAAATTGTCATGTCACTTTTTTCAGTGCCGTTGTAACTAAGGCAATTGTTGTAAGTCAAGGACTACCTATATAACACCTATATCATAGGTGGTTTTCAGCAGGTTCTGACCAGTTCTGGAGAACTGGTAGCAGAAATTTTGAGTAGCTGGGAGAACCGGTACATATCATTTCTGACTGGCCCCGCCCCCATCTATTCTCTGCCTCCCGAGTCTCAGCTGATCAGGAGGGAATGGAGATTTTACAGTTTCCTTCCCCTGCCATGCCCACCAAGCCACACCCACAGAACCAGTAGTAAAAAAAAAATTGAATCATACCACTGACCTACACATGTAAAAAATATAAACTGATTTTAACTTATAATGAAAAATACATGTTTTTGATTAGGCCATGGGTTAGCTTTCTACCTTATCAAAACAAATTGTTTCAAAGTGGATAATTACGGTATATTTTAAATTTGTATGTTCAAATATTTGTACCACAATGTCTTCCTCAAAGTGAATGTTACCACCATTATAAATAAGCTAAAATGTGAGCATCTCTGACATTAACATACAAATTTTGTATAATTCTGAAAAGAGGTTTCAATGGATTGCATTTCTTAAACTAATGCTTCTGGTTTTAACAAGAAAACTTCTTTGTTGATCACACAACCGTCATGATAGTATTATATGACTCAGCAATACTTTACCTTGTCTTCATGAACATACATGTTTTCAATAATAACAATCCTTACTCCAGTAACTCGCTCTGGAATGGCTTTTGAAAAATGCTGATTTAGACCAGTTTTACTGAAAACATTGGTTTAGATAAGTTTTCATTAATTGCATGTCCACTGAATTGAAATGTGTGGCACATTTTACCCCATATCAATATAGGTTCCATTACAAATATGACATAGATATCAATCATTTTAGCACTAGCTTTTCATATTCAGAGAAATTTTAAAACGTACAATTAATTTTCAAAACTCATGAGAGAGGAAGGTGACTAGGTAAATGAGAAAATGCTATTTTTGCTGCTGAAAAAGTGTAGCATAGTCATGAAGGAATGTCTTGGTCACCTTTTAATTAAGAAAAATAGTGCTGCA
The DNA here is from genome assembly GCF_964273705.1 of Natrix helvetica. NCBI lineage: Eukaryota > Metazoa > Chordata > Lepidosauria > Squamata > Natricidae > Natrix > Natrix helvetica. The sequence goes on along the minus strand of NC_138550.1, from coordinate 35,182,729 downwards.
AAGCTTCTGCAGAAAAAGAGACAACTTTTAATGAATCCTAAATCATTAATAATTCAGGGAACACTCATTTCTTTCTGAAAAGCCCCATGTAGTGCAAGACATCAGAAATTTGCTGCTGCTTCTTGGACAGTTCGTTATAGTATATTCTTATACATTTTAATCAAAGGTAAGTTCCACTGTTATAGCGTGTTTTGTAAGGTTAATAGTCACAACAATGCCAATTGATTTCTATAACTGATAGCCAATATTTTGGGTACAGACACTAAGCCTAAAACTGGCTTTCAAGTTAAAATACAAAATCACATTCTAAAACAATTAAAATATGAATTGTAGTAGTTCCCTTCCTAACTTCTAGTATCAGTTATCTATGAATGTATCTTATCCTGTATAGACTTGACAATACTGCCTACTCTAAGTGTGGCAGGTCTCTTATTTCTCAGCCAGAAGCATTCTCATATCCTTTCTCTGATTATTCGAAACAGATATATCAGAACCAAAATCTAAGAATTTTTGAATTACAGAAATGGGGCAGAAAATAGCAGTCAGCTCTTTGTTATCTGAATTTTTAGTTTGACAAAAATCCATGTAATTCTTTGGTCTCTGCTAAATCCATTTTCCCTGATCAGTTCCTGGCAGTCAGGAATGTACTGTCATTGGAGGAGAAACTGTTGGGTAATTGAAGTATTGGTTAAAGTCTCAGACCAGGATTTCACCTTAATAAGGGTTTCCACTTTATAAAACAGAATTAAATGTACAGCCAGATGGAACTGTCCATTTTACTTTCTCCAATGCTTAAACTCCGTGAAGCAATTTATTCCTTGTCTGTTCATGGAGAAATCTGATTTTTAGCTGTACAGATACACTAAGATAAGGCAAATTAGATCTTCAAAGATCTACACAAAGTTAAATAGGTATTCTGAGCCATGTAGTATATGCCTGCCATCTAGCTGCTTCAATAGCATTTCCTCAAAACAAAAGAAAAAAAGTAACTCAATGGGCAAGTTAACATATGTAAGCTAATTACAACTCTTCCAGGTTGACCAAATCTTTTTTGAATGCATTCAGCAAAGATATAGTCCTATCAATAATCAAATCCATGCTTTGATCTTTTTGATGATATACTGTGAATTTGTAATTGCCTTTCCAAAATGGCTCTGAGATGCGTTTATTTATGAACAGGTTTATAACTTGGTTTCATTGAGTGTTGGAGGATGCGTACACCACCCTGATGGAGATAGCAAAACAATTAAAATAATTCTGAATTATTTTCAGTTAAAAATGGGTATTTTACAAAATAAAAAACTCTGGACACACAGGTTTTGGTCATCATTAATAGCTATATTATTATGTTTTGTCTCAAAACATGGTGAAACTTGACAGTAAGAAAACAAAGCTCTTGCAAAGTTGAAAGGCATTATGCACAAATTCCTGCATGATTCAAATAGAAATAAGGCATTGAAAAGCCTATAATCTGGTCGCACTTGATCTAAAGCAGTATCTGGCAATTTTTTACCATTCACTTACATTTTAACAACAGATCTAGGTGCCTGTAGTAAATGACAGTTTACCCCAAATTGAACTTGTTGTTTTGAAGTCATAATGTAAGTTTGATGCCACTACATATTTGCACACAACCTAAACAGGCAGAATTCGCAAAACTACACTATTGTGTGAAGTTTACAATTTGCTTCCCTTGCTTGACTTGTGGATTTTACCCAACTTACCCCAAAAATAATAAAAATAATAAAATGATAAAAAATGAAATTGGGCTATACTGTACACTTTTGTTTTGTTTTTAAAGCCAGTTTCTTAACTCTGGGTACAATCTTGTTTTTTGTATTCGCCCCCAAAACATTTGTGACCTAGAAGAATAAGGAAATGAGTTTATTATTTTAATGCAACCATTCCATTTTTCCTTATCATAATATCTCCTGATATTTCCTGTTGTTGGCTTTATGTTTGGTTAATTACCTAATATTGTCAGAAAACCAAAAGGAGGAGAGAATTCTTTAATAATAATTGAAATACCAACTTGAGAACAGCTTATTTTTCCACTCTCATATTTCTTGATGACAATAGGAAATATTACTGGTGCTAACAGTGAACAGAGCAATGGAGGAAAAAAAGGGGGAAAAACTAGATAAAGGCGAATACACCTGATACTAATTGATGGACAGCTGAACATTAATTATATTATTCTCTCTCTATTAAAAATGTGGGGAAAAATCAGAGAATAATGGTCGAGAAAAGTTGTACTTTTTCAGACTTATTTCTATTCATTTTGCTATGTGGAATAATGTTTCTTAATCTTGGCAACTTTAAGATGTGCAGGCTTCAACTCCCACAATTCCCCAGTATTAGTAGTAAGGGTTTGCCCACTTATCATAATGTATCACTGATGAACCTATACTTATTTCTGGGAGATTTGCATAGTTTCCTTTATCTATCCAATATACGGATATCCAAATGTATATACAGTAGAACTGGAAATTAACTCTATTGTGAATGAAGTAAACACTTTTCAAGGATTTTCAATGCTTATAAAATTTCAAGAGGAAGCTCTATTTTTCCATGGCCCATATTTGTCTTTATCATTCATTTTAAGAGAGAGAGAAGAGAGAGAGAGAGAGAGAGAGAGAGAGAGAGAGAGAGAGAGAGAGAGAGAGAGAGAGAGAGAGAGAGAGAGATTGACTAATCTTAATCTTAATCTTTGTGTTTGTCTGTGTGTCATGCTATGTCTCATATGAAAATGTTTTTCACTTGCCTAATTTTTTTTAGAAGGCAACTGCAGAACCAGTTCTTCTGTGAAAATAATGGCTTTGGATAGCAGGATCCAAACAGTGACTGTTTCCCCTAAATTTAATATAATTTTCTATGTAATCAAAAATAAAAATTATGGAAGGATGTCACAGTGATTAACACAGTGAACTTGTTTAAAGTGAATGTGTATGTGTATGGCAGAAATCCATTACTTTAAAGATAGCTGAAGTTCTTACAGTATTTTCCTCTTATGTTAGAGATTTGTTAAAACAATAATAATTATGCTATACCTATAATTATCACTAGCCCATCACATAATTATATTTTCAACTCAGACTATAGCTTCCAAATGTATTTATGTTTGCAAGAGTGGATTTCTGTGGGCTGCTGATCTTGTAAAGTGGACAGACACGTCATGGATCAATAAAGCCATCAACTCTATCATATGAAGCAGTTCAGTGCTTTCTGTCTGTCAACCTAAGTTCTTTATCTTGATTTCAAAGCTTCACAGTCATACATTCTTGGACAATTCATATTCCATTCAATTTATAAAAATAAACTGCAGGGTGAAAAGTCATATGAGTTATCTCTTCTCTGTTAAGATGTGTTCCACAGATTATTTTGTCTACTTTGTACAACTGCTAACTCAGGATCTGGCAGTTGAAAGATAAAACCAGTTGAAAGTAATCAATTTTGCCTTCCCTTCAGGAGGGAAGGTGGTATCTTTCCTGGTAACCTGTAGTTTCAGTTTACTAGCAATCAAAATAAGCTGTTCTTTTGCACTTATATTTTACTCTTTTACTTGATGAAGAGGACTGAAATATAATATAGTTCTCTTAACAGTATGTTCTATGTCATGTGTGTTAGTGGATTGACAGGGAGAAAGTAGCACCAGGGCAAAATAGCAGATTGAATGCCCACTACAGTCTTATCCACCTGGCATTGTTTCAGTTCAGAGCCATCAGAAGTGAACTTCTCCCTGTCTCCATTTCTACTCATCTGGTGCATTAGGGAATACGTCAGCCAAACAGTATTTTTCTTCCAATGACAATTAAATAAATAGTTCTATACAAGCCATGCTTTTAAAAAATCAAACTCTTTGCCTGACATCCAGAAAGCAAATGAAATAAATGCCTAGATTACTTCATATCTATTACTGGGAAAATGGAGACCAAACTCTGAGTGACTATAACAGGGTCAACCTAACTCCAACTTGCTATATTAAACATTCACCTTCATTGTGAAGGTGGATATATCAAATCATTAATATGCCAACAAGAATTTTTTTTAATGCCTCTAACTAGAAGATAGAATAAAAATATAATTGTTCCCAGTTTGCTTCTTGTGCAATTCAAGTAGCTGGTTGTCACCTTTAAAGCCCTTTGTGGCTTGGGGCCAGGTTATCTGAGGGACATTCACCTGACCCACTAGAGCGGAGAGGCAAGGAATGTTGTATCAAGATAAGGAATGGTCTCATCCCTTAAGGAGGTACACCTGGTGCAGGGGTGGGCTCTGGCAGTCACTACTGCTGGTTCACTCATGGACGCGCTGCACACATGCATATGGGCAATGCAATAAAAATTGCTCTGTGCATGCGCAATAGCAAAAACCAAGATGGTGGCACATATGGCGCCACCTGGTTCAGGGACGTGGCAGGCCTGGGTCTCTGCCAGTTCCAGTGACCCAGGCCGCCAAACTACTACCAGTTCGGCCAAACCAGTCTGAACTGGTAGGAACCCACCACTGATCTGGTGGGACCCAGAAGAAGGGCCTCCTCCATGGTGGCTCTCTCCTTCTGGAACATCTTCCCACAGAAATTAGAATTTCAGAAGGCCTTGAAAATGTGGTTTTTGGCAGTGGGCCTGGGGAACCCAGAGTGGGATGGAGCCCATTAATTGGCTGGTGTTATGTATCATAGTTTTCCCTCTGGTCCGTTTCGCTAAGGGGCGCTGTGCTCGACGCTGATTGGTTGACTGTTTGACAGCCAGCTTATATAAAGGGCTGTCAAACAGGGCTCAGCTGTTGCCAGTTAGCTGACACGCACGAAATGTGAAGTGCCACATTTGGCAACCTGTTAGCAATAAACTGTTAGCATTTGTTAAGTGCTGGCTCGCCTCCGTTTGTCCACCCGTGTTCTCCCAGCTAGAACATTGGTGATGAGGATGGGATCAATAGGCAGAGCCCAGGCAGAGCTGTGAAAAGGCACTAACCTACGAGCTAAGTCACTGAGAGCTGAATTCCTTCAGGGAATCACTCAACGAGAGGTTGAGTAAGTCACTTGCCTACGAAGATTGCCTCTGGTTAATCAATAAAGAAAGAAGTTACCTCAGAGATGGCCTCAATGAACACACTAGCCGCTTTTAATGTGACCACAGAGACTTGGGGCTCCTATATTTCCCATTTTGAGTGTTTTTTAGAAGCCAACGGCTTTACAGACCTAACTGAACAGCGGAAAAAGGCATGTTTTTAAAATTTATGTAGTACGGAGATGTTTAATCTTGTGGAGACCCTGGTTGCCCCGCACTCCGTCCACGATGTGACCTGGGACGTTTTAATGTCCAAGTTTAAAAATCATTACACCCCAGCGCTGTCTCGCACAATGCGCAGATTTGCCTTTTATAGAAGGGTTCAGCTTGAGGGAGAGTCAATAAACGACTATGTGGCTGCTTTACGAGCCGCAGCTGTTCATTGTAGATTCAAAGATTTAGATGAAGCCCCAACAGACCAGATTGCCGAGGGGGGGTTTAGAGACCTCTGCATACAGCGCCGCCTGCTGGCCAAACCTGAACTTGACTTACAGACAGCCCTGGATGAAGCCAGGGCGGTAGAGCTGTCAATGAAATCTACAGAGAAAATCCAGAGATTCTCCAGACCATAACCCGCAGATAAGACTACCGAGGTGTACTATGATGACGTTATCGATGATGCTGGGCCCACTGGGAATGATGAAGGACATCGCCTAAGGGGTGAGCAATCCAAAGGTCAGCAGGATAAAGCCATGTCCGGAACAAATTGCCCAGGGTGTGGAGGTAGGCACGATAGAGCAGACTGCCACTTTAAAAATGCGTCCTGCCTCCGTTGTGGAAAAAAGGGCCATTTAGCAAGGGTTTGTAGGGCAGCTGCGCCTTGCGCAAGTGCTTTGGAAGGGAACTCTCCAAGTACCAGCCAGGGTTTCAAAAACCCTCCAATTTTGGTAGTAATGCAGGGTTCAGGAAGCAGGATTCCTGTTTTGCAGTCAATGAGGACAGAGATGAATCTGAAGTAGATCAGATTGTCCATATCCCGAAAGGGAAAATATTCCTCACCGTTAGACTGGAGGGCAAACCCTGTCAGAGGTAAACACTGGCTCAGCCATGTCTATTATATCATGGGCAAGCATTAAGAGACTTGTGCCAGACATCTCCCAAGCGAGATTGAAACCGTGCCCATTAAAGTTGAGGGATTTTCAGAGAAATCCCATTCCAGTGCTGGGAAAGTTTTTCTGTAGGGTGTCCTTTAAACAATATCATAAGAGGCTTCCTCTTATTGTTGTCAAGGGTCCCAGGCCCAGCTTGTTAGGTTTGGAATGGTTTGAAGCCCTGGGTCTGACCATAACGGGAATAGATCAGGTTCAGACCGCTCCATACCTTGACATGCTGATCAAAGAATTTCCTGAAGTTTTCGGGAAAGGATTGGGAAAATACACAGGCACCCCCATCTCTTTTAACCTAGACCCCCAGGTACCACCACGGCGTTTGAAGCCGCATAGGGTACCATTTGCGTTAAAACCCAAAGTAGATGCAGAAATAGACAGGTTATTGGCCTAAGGGGTGTTAGAGCCTATTGACTATGCCCGTTGGGAAACTCCCATTGTCACACCAGTTAAGCATGATGGCTCTGTGCGCATCTGCACTGACTTTAAGTGCACTTTGAACCGTGCTTTGCAGCAGAGCGCATACCCCGTGCCCGTGGTGCAGCATTTGCTGCACTCCCTGGGTCAGGGAACCATATTTGCAAAGCTTGACCTAGCTCAGGCATATCAGCAGTTGCCTGTTGATGAGGCGACTGCTGAAGCCCAGACTATAGTTACACATAGGGGCGCGTTTAAGTGTAACCATTTACAATTTGGGGTTAGCGTAGCGCCTGGACTTTTTCAGAATTTAATGGAACAGCTGCTACATAAATAAATGCATGCATCCCAGAACACAAGAATGCAGTCAGAAAAAAAGAAAAAAACTGCCTCTCTTTTCCAGCACCCTAAAGCAGCAGGACATGAAATTGATTTTGAAGGAACCAAATTAATTTTCAAAACAGAACACTTCAACAAGAGAATAATTATGGAAGCCATCGAAATAGAGAAACACCCCCACAACATGAATAAATGTGATGATACTTCCTGCCTACCAGACATCTGGAAACCAGCCCTAGTCAACAAACAAACCCACCACCCAGGTCATTACAACACAAAAGAACAACGGACACACAGCCAGCACTCAGGATGGTACGAAACAGCCCACCAATCTACAAACATCAACTCCATCTACCAATCAGGGTGCAACTACACAGTCAATCAACCCACTGACAGCAACAAAGCCAGCACTCCCCCCCCAAGATTTATAGAAAGCTGACAGCTCCGACCATGCCTTACTCGCACAAGCACAAAGCCAAAAATACCAGCCTGAGCATGGCGAGTGAGACCTTGCCGAAACGTTGCCAAGACAATCTCAATCTTACACGGGAAAAGACCCGAATACAACAAGACCAGGATATACATATAAATAGGTATTTTTGGTGGCAATCGTACTGAAAGGTATAATAGAATATCAAAAGCTTCTGGGATTTCAGTCGTCAAGGTTATTCTGAATTTTTTTCTCATGTTCCCTCTTTTCCCTGGATTGAGATAACATATACTGCCTTTTTAAAATCTACTAACAGTTCTTGCATACCTTCATTGATGTTATCTCTGTTTGCCTCTGTAAAAGCAGATAATACTCGTTAGTGTTTGGTGTGGAGAAAGCATTTAAACCTTTTCAAACAAAATAAATGATGCAAAGAAACCAAGATGGAAGTGAGACATAAACCATGTATGAGATTTGACAGGTAAATTCTAGCTGTGGAAAAATTCATCTGCATGTGCTAGCAAGTGTACCAGAAGCTTCCTCTTTCCTCATTGTAATCTTTCTCCCATTTGCGCTCTAGTTCAAAGGAACTCTTCAGTACTAAACTCTTCTTTAGTACAATAACATGAAAGAGAGGGAGAGCCAGTTCATCACAAACAGAGCACAAATAAAACATCAAGATGCAGATTAGCATGCTTTGTGCATGAATAGCCCTAAGGTAAATGTTCCCCTTGCACATATGTTGTAGTTGTTTCCGACTCTAGCAAGCGGTGCTCATCTCCGTTTCAAAGCTGAAGAGCAAGTGCTGTCTGAAGACGTCTCCGTGGTCATGTGGCCGGCATCACTAAATGCCAAAGGTGCACAGAATGCTGTTATCTTCTCACCAAAGGTGGTCCCTATTTTTCTACTTGAATTTTTAATGTAGTTTTGAACTGCTAGGTTGACAGAAGCTGGGACAAGTAATGGGAGCTCACTCCGTTATGTAGTGCTAGGGTTTCGAACCCCTGAACTGCCAACCTTTCTGATTGACAAGCTCAATGTCTTAGCCACTGAGCCACTGCATACCTTGAATAGCCTTTTATCCCTAGCTAAAATAAATTCATGACCTGATGAATTACATTCATTACTGCCCCTGAGGAAGGTACCCAGTCAGGTAATGAAGCATCTGCAAGCTCAGAAAGCACCAAGGATTCACAGTTTAATCTTGAGCTACATCTACAGTATTCACTTCTGTTGGGAACCAACTTGGCATTCAGTCAAATCCATCATTAATAGACACATAGAAACCATAACCTCACCAAGTCGTGCAGGCAAACTACTGTATACAGCACATTTCACTCTTGCTAACACTGAGACCACCAAGGACTCTACAGTTAAAAGGGTCTTAATGACAAAATGATGAACTATATGAACACTTATGATAAATTGCCTTAAAATATTGTTTGAACTAAGGAATATATGCTAAACCTGGATGAAATATTTTCAAGGGCTTGGGAAAGTATATATTCTGCATTGGATCAAGAATATTAACAGAAAAGCTGCAGAATTGCAAGGTCACTTCCAAAGCTGTGCTAGCCAGCCAAAGCGGAGTGAAACTGTGCTTCATAATGTGGTATTTTTACTTTCCAGCACCAAGGACAATTTTTGCAAGTCTCCAGAGAATCTACAACAAGAATGAAGTGTTTTGTCAAAGCAAGGACTGTGCAATCTTACATGTTGTATATAATGCCTGCCAGTTAGAAGCATTCATTCATTGTGTGCTTGCCAGCTTTGCGGAAAAAAGATGTCACACAAAGGATTGATGCAAAATATTGCATTCATAGATAAAAGATCAAATTTGTATTTTGTTTGTGTCGAGTTTTACAGAACTCAGATGGCTTCTTCCTAAGAGCTAAGAAGAATAATGATAGTCAAGAAACTATTTATTGTCACAATAACTGTGGCAGCAGAAGCATACAAAAAATGACAGTTCCAGTTCTGAAGGCTGCACAGTATGAAATGGGGGAAAGAATAGTAAAGCATATTAAATAAATATGTGTTAGATCAAACAGGATGTCAGAAATGTAGGAAAAATTAATGAAACTGGACTTGCGAGTTAAGTTTCTGGAAAGGTCTGCATTCTATTTTAAAGATAGCAGATAACTCAATTCTGTTCCATATCCATGATGGAATTTAAAACAATTTTTACTGTTGCCAGCAATGTTAAGCCTTGCAGGAAGAGAAAAAAAAACTGATAGTGTTTTTCTTTTTTATGGAAGGAAGTTGGTTGGAGGAATCAGCCTGAGAGAATAGATGATATGCTCAAGAAAATTGGTGGGATGATAGGTTTGGAGAAAGAACAAGGTTTTCACAAGGAGATTTTGGTGCAATGAAGACCTTTCCCCATGTTTATGGTAAACTTTACAGGTATTTCACAAGAAGCATCCTATACATGAGTTTTGTAAGCATCTTTTGGGGAAGACCGAGTCAATGATTAGAAAACCTGTTTTTTTCTCACTACCATCACTACTAGTATTTATGTGGATCAATAAAGATCTCATATAAAACATAAAGAAAGAAAGTCTGATCAGGTGAGTCTAGGTGAAGTTACTAATATTTGCTTAGGAGAATCATGAAAATTTTAAGAAAAGAAAAGGCATTTAGCCAGGTGCTCTTCTGGTTCAATTTTTCACTGGGAATTCTGCCTATTGACAATAATGTTCCCCCCTCCCTTCTTCTGAAAGCAAATATCTCTGCATATCTGATATGCAACTGGAAAATTCTTGCAGCAAATAGCTAAGTAAGGAACAATATGTCCTTGATTTCTTTCCATTTTCCCCTTTATGTTAATTCATTGGGACACAACTAAATATCTCCTAGAAGTATTTATGGGATGTTGAAAGCCCTGCCTTGGCTCAGTCATCCTTAACCCAGTTAGAATTAAGAGATATACATAATAAATGATTCATTATGAGTGATTATCTCTGGAGATTTTGTTAATCTTATCAAACCATAAACTATGTCAATCACTGCTAAGTTTCACATGGAATTATACTTAATAATCATCCATTTTTAAGTTAGGCATTTAATTCTATCATAGTTTTACTGGGAATAAAAACAATCAGTATGACTGCTTCTCGGCGCTTATAGAAAAAAAATACAATCATACTTTATTTTAATCCACCCTTAGCCACATTAACTGTCAATAGAATGGCCCCAAGAGCCTCGGGATTTCTCCTAAACTCAAGAGCAAATCAATCATTTTTAAGGGAAAATAAGCATCTAAATCCCAGGGGTTGAGTTCACTCTTCAAAGAGAAAATTATTAAATGGGTTGTTTATGTTATGTGATTCTATCAGTGTGCGTTAATTCTTATTTCTTATAGGGGAAAAAAAAAGCCTGATAAAGAATTGTGTGCAAATACCAGGAGAATATAACCAAAATGTTAATAATGCACTCTGGGGTACTTATTTAAAATTTCTGAACAGAATATAGTGACAAAAATGGCATTCTGAATTAATATTAAAGAGCTAATATTGTGCCTCAAGCAAGCAACTTCCATTAAGATTAATTAGAAATGTGAAGCAAACTTCATTTTCTAAAAAATACTTTCAGGATAATTAATCTGTTAGACTATAGGATTGTTGCAGAGAACAGGGAATTAGAATGGATGACACGCTAAACATGAGTCAATAATGTGATGTTCTAGCAAAAATGGAAAATGTTATTACAAATGGAAAATGTTATTACAGAATCAATTGATGAACATCTGTGATCAGCAAAAGTTCTGATTTACTGAAGGGAAGGACATTTTTAAATTAGATTTTAGAAAAAGCTTTCAAGTTATGAGACCACTTGGCCGGTAAAACCTATTATGATATAATGTAGAGCTGTCATTACATGAGTATTTCTTCATGTTTATTTTAATCTAATTATTTGACTTTTGAAACTACTGTGAATTGCTATCCATTTATTACCTTCCTCTTGTGGGTGATTTAAAACCCACAGCAGTCAACTGGATTTGTAAAACAGCTTCAGAGCATATGTTGTATGTTCATTTTGATTTGTCTATATATTTATTAAACTCCATTGTGTAGAAATCTGTCCTACTTTATGGAAGTAAATGAAGCTTATTTTTCTGTACAAATCTCAGGATGTTTTAAAGTTTCTTCTAAAACTTAAAGGAAGATTTCTTTCCAAGTTAAATTATAGCTGCAAGTTAGCTGACAGCTTGGTGCTGTAGTTAATTTTAACTGAACATGGGTCCCTTCCCTTCCTTCCCCTCCCAAGGTAAGTAGATGCTGCTAGGTGGGAGAAGGAATGAGGGACTACATAAACTGTCAAAGAACATTGAAAATGTGGATCACATGACCACAGCAGTAGCCCAGAAGTGCCGAAACAGTAACAACCTAGCAAGCATTGATGCAACCTTATCATCCCCAAATTTCTTTCCTGGCAGTCTGAAGATTAGCCCATTTGGGGTAGCTTTGTTGATAAAGTCCCCCCCCACCTTATGTATTGTTTTGCCCAGTTAAAAGTTATAGACTTGTGATGGCGAACCTATGGAACCCATGCCACAGGGGGCACACAAAGCCATTTGCTAGGCCACGTGGGGTGCTGCCCTGCCAACTGGCCCACATGCATGCACATACTGGCCAGCTGGCTTCAACCTTCTTTTGAGGCCACTTTTTGTCCTCCGGAGGCTAGCCTCCGGAGCGTGAAAAACAAGCCTTATGGACAAACTGGAAGTTTGGGAACAAACTTCTGGTTTGCTTGTAGGGCTGTTTTTTTGCCCTCAGGGGCCTTCAGGAGGCTTCCATAGTGCAAAAACTAGCCCGATGGACAAACCAGAGGTCACTTCAGGTTTGCTCGTAGGGCTGATTTTCCCCTACAAAGCCTTCAGGGAAGCCTCCTGAAGGCCCCTGAAGGCTCCGGATGTCCAAAATTGGCCCTACTGACAAACTGGAAGTTACAATTCCTGAGACCTTCTGGTTTGTCCATAGGTCCATTTTTCACCCTCCGGAGCCATCAGGGCCTTCAGGAGGCTTCCCTGAAGGCTCCAGAGGGCAAAAAATAGCCCTACAAGCAAACCAGAAGTGACTTCCAGTTTGTCCGTAGGTCCATTTTTCACCTTCCGGAGCCTTCAGGGAAGCTCCTGAGGCCTTTGGAAGGAATCCGGGGGGGCCTGTTTTCGCCCTCCCCAGGCTCCTAGGAAGCCTCTGGAGCCTGGGGAGGATGAAAAAACTGTGCCAAAAGTGTGTGTGGGGGGGTGTCGCTGGTCGGGCATGCATGCGCGCATGGGGAGTTGGTCACACACATAGTATTATGGATATGGCACACCCGTGCATGACCCCACTGTGCTCCCCCTGCTTTTGGCATGGGAGCAAGAAAAAGGTTCGCCATCACTGTTATAGACAGAAGAATTTTAGTAGAATAGAATAGAATAACAGAGTTGGAAGGGACCCTGCAGGTCTTCTAGTCCAACCCCCTGCCTAGACAGGAAACCCTACACCACTTCAGACAAATGGCTATCCAGCATCTTCTTAAAAACTTCCAGGATTCACAACTTCTGGACGCAAGTTGTTCCATTGATTAATTGTTCTGTCAAGAAATTTTTCCTCCGTTCTAAGTTACTTCTCTCCTTGATAAGTTTCCACCCATTGCTTCTTGTTCTACACTCAGGTGCCTTGGAGAATAGTTTGACTCCCTCTTTTTTGTAGTAACACCCGAGATATTGGAACACTGCTATCATGTTTCCCCTAGTTCTTCTTTTCATTAAACTAGCCATACCCAGTTCCTGCAACTGTTCCTCATACGGTTTAGCCTCCAGTCACCTAATCATCTTTGTTGCTCTTCTCTGCCCTCTTTCTAGAGTCTCAACATCCTTTTTATAGTAATATATAGATTCACTAGTTTTTTCCTGTGACTTTATCTGAAGAAGATTCATATGTGGGATTCCTTTATGATTTCTTTCTGGGGTAATTTGTTGATATATGGAAAGTCAGGGAGACTTTAGTCTTAAGGTGGGATAGTAGTACATGGTAAACATAAACAACAAATAATTTATGGATAATTGGTGGAAATTACAATTCAGGTATGTAAGCATGAAAACTCTAAATCAATGATAATTTTATAATTTTTTAAAAAAAATATTGGATCAGAAATATAATCATAATGTTTCCTTATCAAGTTGTGTGGGAACTATTGAAAAAAAATCAGGAAAATAATCTTGATAAGCAATGCAGTTAACTCTATAATTTTTCACAATTTTGATTTTTCTTGAATTACTCATGGAAATTGAAACGAATGAATGTTTATATAATGAGTATATGTGTAATTAATATATAAATAAAATAAACTACTCTAAAATACAATCAGTTATACATGCTTATATAAAAACCTAAAGCTATAACAATAATAATAGATTATCATTTTTCAGTTATTTGGGGCTTGCTGTACTAAATTTACAGAATAATAACAAATTAATGAATCTGATATTAATTGTTAGTTAGTTTTTTGTGTTTTGCACTGCGGAGAGGCTTCCGTCTAGCCATTCTGCTATAAAGGCCAGATTGTTGGAGGGTTGTGGTGATGGTTATTCTTCTGGAACTCTGTCTCATCCCTACACAGGATCTCTGAAGCTCAGTCAGAGTGACCATCGAGTTCTTGGTCACCTCTCTTACTAAGGCCCTTTCTCCCCGATTGCTCAGTTTGACTGGGCAACCAGCTCTCAGAAGAGTCCTGGTTGTGCTAAACTTAGTCAGTCCTGGAAACCATCTTTTACATTTGGGCCTTCAGGCCTGCCACATTTTCTACTGTGGAAAAATGGGAGGGGTGGATTATATAGAGTGTGGGTGATATATAGTCAAAATAACATTCTTTCTCAGAAAGACAAGGCCATTTTGCCTTGCAGCTGCGATGAAGTGACTGGGAGGCATCTCCAGTTTTGGATGGTGCCTGATTGGTTCATGTGATGGACATGTGGGTCCTGGTTCATGTGATGGACATGTGGGCGGGGATTTGAACTTTCTTTTGCATGGGAAAAACCTGGAAACTTTCAGATTTGGGTTTTCCCAGATGTAACATCTCTAATAAAATGGAACTTTGAGAAAACGTAAGCCTCGGAGTCTTCTTTTGTTGGGGGTGTTACTTGGAACCCCGACATTCTATTTGAGAATTATGGAAGCCATTGTGCTCTCAGAAACCTTCAGTGCAGCAGAAAATTTAAAATTGTCAAAAGTGAAGGTGGTCTGAATACTTTCTGAATGCACTGCATAAAATTTGCATTGCAACATACATCTTGTTTGCAATCTTCCTTATCCTACTCTCCTATGGTTTCCTTCATTAGTTATTGATAGGTGTTCCCTTCAAGGTGCTGCCTTTGATATATACAGCCCTACATTCCTTTTTCCAGAATATTCTATTGCCTGTGTTCTCTAGATCAAATCTGATGTTCATATTTATTGCTGAGTTATCATGAAATGGTTGATTTCTGAAGTTTTAATTTACAATTATACGTTATCTAAGTGGTTCTCAACTTGTGGTCTGCAGATCGCTGGGAGGCCATGATGCCATCACAAGGGTTCTGCAAAGGCTTGAAGAAAAATTATGAATTAAATCTTGAGTTAAGTCTTGGTGATCTGTGCCCAGGGTCCATGGCCACAAAGGGAATTTTAAGGGGGTGTGTGGTAAAGAAAAGTTTGGGAACCACTGCATCATTTCAACTAAAATATGCAAATATTGTCCAATCATTTTATTTTATTTTTATTGAAGAATATCTCTATCCGGTATTGAGCTTTGGCCATATATGTGAAAAATATATAGCTTTATTTAAAACAGTGGTTCCCAAACTTTTTCAGTCCACCGCCCCCTTGGTGCTACAAACTGATCCTCAATGCCCCCCACCCAGTGGTGGAATTCAATTTTTTTTACGACCGGTTCTGTGGGCATGGCTTGATGGGCGTGGCTGGGGGAGTCATGTGACTGGGCGGTTTGTATGAAAGAATAAAGATAGTAACAGTAAAATTCAAAACTGTAACAATTAATGGCACATTTATTCAAAATCCAATTTAAAAACCTTTGTAGTTAGTTAATTCAACAAAATTGTTGAACATGATCCAGTGATACCAGGTTTTCAAAGTCTGATAGTCATTTATCAAGAACCTTAGTAACTAGTAACTTAGTAAACTTAGTAAAATTTAGTAACTACTTCACTGTTCAGTAAATTCTTAATGTGATGGATGGGCTTGATGAAGTGATACCAATTTCCCAATGTCTGGTTTTAAGTCACTTAGCAGGAGTCTTAAATCACCACATTCAGTAATGTGGAGTCATTTTCTTTGCTTGGAGAGAAGTTGGATGACCACACTAAAACCATGTTCCACCAAATATGATGTTGGAAATGCAACAAGGAGCTTCTTAACCACTGTCCATAGTGCAGGATAGCGATCAGAAATTTCTTTCTGTAACCAAAACTCTTGGTACGATTTCTTGAACTTTGGCTTCAGCTCAATGTCACCAACATTTGCTTGAATTATTTGATGAGATTATTACATGGTACCTAGGGATTCCCAATATGGAAAGTGAGAATGGGAACATTTTAACAGATCTATATGTTCTTGGGTTATAATTTTCACTAAAGAACCATGGGGATGGAAAGGGAAATATAGACAATGGAGTTCAATCCCCTTCCTCAACAGTTTGGAAGCAAAGAATAACTCTAGAAAAATGTAGCCTTTTACCTCTTTGGGGAATCATGATCATGATGATGATGATGATGATGATTATTATGATGATTATGATGATTTTTTATTTTTCCCAATACAACTCATGCAAAGGGTCATCCACAACTACATTACATTTTCCACACTCATATTTGTGATTCCTTATAACTTCTTTAAACTAAACATTTTAGTACAAATCAACGCATTGACATATATATCACTAATGCAGTTTCCTATGTCTTCCATTGACATAATTAACACCTTATGTATTGAATACAAGTATATCAAGTGTAGGTTAAACATGAATTGAAAAACATCTAATTCAAATGTATAAGCTGTGAATTTATTATATAATCACAGGCAAACATTGCACTTATGCCTAAGTCCTCTACCCACGCACATTATAAGACAGATAAAACTATCTTAGCTGGCTGTTGTAAATATTACTCTGCTAGTTCAACAAGAAATGCTACTGCATAAATCCTTAATGCAGAACGCAGCTAAAAGTGATTTTAGCAATTTTCTTTCCAAGTTAATTCAAAATGTATATCCAAATGTTCCTCTTATTTTTTCCCCAAGCACTAGGGAAGATTATATTCAAAACCAGACACTTTTGCTGTGTGTGTGTGTGTGTGTGTGTGTGTGTGTGTTTGCTTGCTTCTGGTCTCCAGAGTCAGAAGAGCTGGTTGGTACCCCCAGAAATCATCTAGTCCAACCCCAGACAGCGACCCCCCCGCCCCACATTCCCCAGCCCCACCTCCTCTGGGAAGGCTCCGGTGGGGGGGGGAATGCAGAGCCCCCACCCCTTCTGCTGCTCACCCCCACCCTTCACTCTTACTCCCTCCCTCTCTTTGCAGGCCGGGCGGCCGCAGCGCTACTCGGACGGTGAGCATGGATGGGCTGTCACCCCGGGGACCCACCAGCCGCCAGCAAAGGGCTTCTGCCGAGGCACCCCATGCAGGCAAAATAGCGAGGGAGTGAAGGAGGATCAGGCAGGGCACCGAGTCCCCTTCGCCTCCCACTTTGTCTTGATGAGGTCGTTGCAGCTTCCGGGCGTGGACGGACAGAGGAAGCCAGAGTGGCCCAGGTGGGCGAGCGGGTGAGCGATGGAGGATCAGGCAGCTCTCTCGCTCGCCTGCCCGCTCGCTCCCCTGGGCTTCCCCGCCACACTGGCTACCTCCGTCCCTCCACGCCCACAGCAGCAGCGACCTCATCAAGAGAAAGTGGGAGCGAAGGGAGGGAAGTGGCCTCCCTTTGATCACTCGCTCCCCCCGCCTGTCCGCACTATGCTAGCCCTGCGCTCACTGATTGGCTGGCTCACCAATCGTCCTGCCCACCTCTAAGAGCCCTATCTATAGAAAGCCAAGCAGAAAAAAAGATAACTGGGTTTAGCTAGGGCTCTTAAAGGTGGGCGGGGCGATTGGTGAGCCAGCCAATCAGTGAGTGAGCAGGGTTAGCATAGTGCAGATGGGCAGGGGGGGGAGCGAGCGATCAAGCAGCTTCTGGATGGGCGGGGGTGAGTGAGCAAACTGGTTCTGAATGACTCGCTAGAGGAGGCCACCTCCAGCACCCCTTTGCCATCCCCCTTGCCTCTTACTGCCCCCTGCCGCCCCCTTGCCTCTTACCGCCCCCCCAAGCCATCTCACTGCCCCCCAGAAGCTGGTACCGCCCACTTTGGGAACCACTGATTTAAAAACTAAGGTCAAGACTGAATTTGATTGGGGTTTGGTATTGTTTGTATCCTTTGGCAGTCTGACATGAATTGAGTTTGACACAGGTTGGAGCTGAAGGAGGAGCCTTCAGTCAAAACATCATTCCTAACCGAGGAGTCAACCACATTCCAAAATCTGGAGGTGGAGGAGAAGGAGAAGAGATGTCACCGAGCAACAAGCTCCCATCATGGTTGGACAATGTGACAGTTGTTTGGAAACTTGAGAAAACTGAAACTTATATTGGGATGAAAAGCCCTGGAACTTTAGTACTGGCTTTTCACCAGTTAGTGCCAATATGGGATATATAAATAAATTTGTACTTTGAGAAAAGGAATGCCTCAGAGTTCATTTTTTGATGGATGCATTACTTGGAACCTGACACTAAAATTTGAAGATGAAATAAAATCAGAGGTA
This sequence comes from Natrix helvetica, assembly GCF_964273705.1. Classification (NCBI taxonomy): domain Eukaryota; kingdom Metazoa; phylum Chordata; class Lepidosauria; order Squamata; family Natricidae; genus Natrix; species Natrix helvetica. The sequence continues at coordinate 35,164,543 of NC_138550.1, read as the reverse complement.
AAAAATAAATTGGTATCCATTAGCCATTAAGGAACTGTGGATTTGAATATGCTTTCTGAGTGACTCTTAAGAAGTGAAGAATTGAATAATAGGTGCAAAGAGGCTTATTGCTTTCTCTTCACCACCTTTCAGCAAAAAAAAAAAAAAAGCAGCACTATCACAGTGGTTACATTCTGGTGGATAGTTGTACTTGTAATTTAAAATGAAATCCTCATATGGAAGGTTTTGATGTTGCTAGAATATTATAAATTATGTGAAAAAACAAGACAACCCTCTTTGTAAATGTCTTGTGTATGTGTGTATATATGTGTAGACATGCATACCAGGTGTCGTGGTTATTAAAATGCTGGACAAAGAGCAGACATAAGGGCTAGTCAGAACAACAGGCTGGCAAATCTTGGACAAGTAACTCTGTCTTTCAACACTGGACTAAATGGACCTGAACACCCTAACTTTACAAAACACCTTAACTTTGTAAAAGAGCTAAAAAATCTAAGAATTTTAAAGGAAGTATCTAAGAATATGCACATATTCTTAGATACTAACTTTAAAATTCTTAGATTCCTGTTAGCACTTGAAATTAAGTTACTATCACTTGTAGACTGTGAATCTAATTGCAGATTTCCAACACTTAATAATAAATCAAAATCCAGTTGCTGACAAATATTGTGAAAATTTATAACAATGGAATTTGATTTACAGTAACAATAAATTGGGAGGTGGGAGAAAATCACAAACAGTAATGGCATTGAAATGCTGAATGGCCAAACCAGCTGGAGTAATCAGAACAAAACATACAAGTATTTGGGCATTTTGCACTTAGATAATACAGTATTATGCATAGACAAGTTAAGAATGTGATAGGGAAAGAATGTTGATAGGGAAAGAATGAGAAAAGTGCTAAAGACAAAAGTGTATGGTGGAAACATCATCAAAGGATTCAATGCCTGGGCTGTACCCATGATGTGATGCACTTTTGGAATTATTAATTGGACATAAGCTGGACTGGATAGTTTGTACCAACCCTCTTCTTCCCCCCTTCCCCAAAAACTTATAACAATTCACTATGCATTACATCTTGGTAGTGATATTGTTAGATTATACATTCCCTGCATAAATGGAAGCAGAAGTTACTTCAAGTCAAGGAAGAAAAACATGCACTGACTGATTATGTAAAAGACAGCCAAAGACAAGTACTGTTGCAAAATTAAAAATTGGAATTTACTGAATGTCTAGGAAACAAAACATGAATGATCAATTAACATAAGAAAAACAAGAAGAAATTCTGGCAAGGAAAAGCATTACATGGTCAATTTCTCCCCAAAAGTGGGTAAAGATAAAACCTGGCAATGGCTTGCAGCAGGAACATTAAAAAAAGGGAGGGGGGAGAAACCCTGAAGGTTTTTGGCTGCTCAAGAGCAAGCTATTTGAACTAATGCAATCAAGGCCATAATTGAAAATCATGAAAATTCAAAGTACAGATTTTGCAACAAGGCAGAAGAAACAGTAGACAATATACTCAGCTCGTGCATAAAGATCACAGAAACTGATTAGAAAAAAATGACATAACACAATTGTCAAAATGATTCACTGGAACAGCTGAAAAACTTATCATGTGCCAGTAATGAAAAATTGGTGGGAATGTAAGAGTTGAAAAAGTAGTTGGAATAAGCAGATTAAGCTATTGTGATATTTGGTGCATAACATACCATATTAATTGTGATTGAAAAGAGAAGCGTACTGATAATTGACGTGGCAATACCAGGGGATAGTAGAATAGAAGACAAAGAGTTGAAGAATCAAAATTGAAAGACTATGGCTTAAACTGGCAGTGGGGTGTCCCAGTAGTTATCATACCAGAAAATCTTAGATGTCTTAGAAAATCTGCACATTGACAATATGTCTATCTGTCAGTTACAAAAAGCCATACTGCTTGGAACTCCACATTACAAGGCATTAATAAACAAGGTTCTCGGGAAGGACTTGATGTGAATGAAGCTCAACACCAGGAAAAGAACTGGCAACTGAGATTTCAGAATTGTTGTGTATATAATAAAAATACAGTCAAGCATTAAAAGGTGAAAACATCACCGGATTGGATGGGGATTCTTATATATTCTTGTACATTACAGCCTAGAATTAGAAAATTTGATGACTTGCAGAATATTTCTATTAGTCTCCATAACCAATAGCAAAGAATTGTGAGAGCTGCAATCAAAAACTTCTACAAGAAGCAAGATGCTGAGAGTCTAGAAAGAGTACAGACAAAAGCAACAAAGATGATACAGGCTCTGTAGATTAAACCATACAATGTATGGTTGCAGGATCTATGTATGTCTAGTCTAATAAAAAGAACTAGGGAGGGGGGACATGATAGCAGCCTACCAATACTTGACAGACTGTCAGAGAGAAGAAGGGATCAACCTGTTCTCCAAAGCACCTAAACCCAGAAAAAAGAAATAATGGGTTGAAGATAGGCATTAAATCCTCTTATCTTTGCTACCGGTTTGGAACCGGTATGTTTTGCTCACATGTGGCGCTTCTGTGCATGCAATGTCTGGTGGGTGGGCAGAGCCTCCCACCGCCGCCACTACTGGTTTGCCTGAACTGGGGTGAATATCACCGCTGGTGGAAGATCATTAAAGAGATATACAACCTAGAATTAATTCGAAATTTTCTAGCAGCGAGAACAATTAATCAGTAGAACACCTTGCTTCTAGATGTTTTGGAGGTTTCAAAACAAGATTGGACAACCATTTGTTCAGAAAGGTATAGAGTCTTTTGTTTGTTTTGCAAGTGGTTGGAGTAAAAGACTTCCAAGCTATCTTCCAATCCTGTTATTCTGTTTTATGTTTCGTGTCTGCCTCTAATAACAGATGTAGAGCAGGCTCCATGCTACATGCAGCCATGAACTCTAACATTTTGCAAGTACTTCCTGTAACTCATTATTCACTGGTTGAGACCACTGCCTCATACTACTGAATGCAAGGGCCATTCTGAGAAGTTAATCAAAATAACCCATGGAAAAGGGAAAATATGAACTAGGTATTACCTGTAGAGACAAAATATTATTACAATAGAATAGGATACCTGTTTGTATAATTGAGTTTCTATTCATAGCTGTGAATATAGTCATGCATTCTCAGTGTCTTCATGTGTAGTTTGGGAATAGAAGATTGTATTTGCAAAATCAAAACAATATGGTTATTCATTGTGTGTCACATTTGCTTAGAATTAATATCTTTAGGGAGGGGTGATCACTTAGCAGTCAAGGATGCTAAGCTTGTCAGCTGGAAAGTTGACAGCCCTATCTCCAGACTAGACCACCATGTGAATGGAGTGAACTCTCATTACTTGGCCCAGTTCCTGTCCACCTAGCAGTTCGAAAGCATGCAAATGTGAGTGGTTAAATAGGTACCACTTCAGTGGGAAGGTAACAGCATTACACGTATCTAGGCATATAAGCATGCCGATATACAGTATATGACCATGGAAATGTCTTTGGAGAATGCTGGCTCTCTCAGTTAAGAAAGGGAGATGAGCACTGCCTCCTGGAATTGAACACAATTGAACAAGGGAAACTTTTATCCTTACCCAATAGTTTTTAGATTTTTCACTAGAAACAGTTGAAATATGTTACAGCTTTCAACTATAACTGATAGAGAGAGATACTTAATTCCTTTTTGCCTTCTAAAATCCAGATAAATTAACTGTGCTGTTTCAGTAAGGTCCCAGCATATGGGAAAAATATTAAATGATATTTCCCTAAGAAACATAGACAGATGTCATTATTTTAAAATTATAAATAATAGTGATATTGAAAACTACTCTCCATCATTTCTTTTGACATCAGTTTTGGCCTGGCCTTTTGTAAGTCTGATTTTGGGAATTTATGTCACATCCTAAAGAAAAAAAAACCCAATCTATTTCTTCCTGGATGTAAATGAGAAATGTCATTCTAAAGTCAACAATTCATTTTAAAAATCCCAGTGGTATCTGGCCACATTCATTGAAATAATTCATTTTGCTAATTGTGCTTACATGTTGTACATTATTAAAATACAGATTCATATTGATCCTTGCATCTAAACAACATTTGGAGTATGTTTCTTATGTTATCTAAGAATTTTCGATTCTCGAGGGGCAATCTCTCAGTTCAACTGTAAATTATAGAATGACGTTTCTTCATGAAATGAAGGCATATGCAGTTACTATATCTAGTATTTATATTGAATAGGCCCTATGCAAATTCTCCAAGTCCTAAAATTTGAACCAGAAACCTTTATTCCTAACCCTCAGTAACGGTGTAGCCTTTTCTTAGAAGTGAGGAAAACGTCTTACACTTGCCTCAGGCCACAGTATATATGCTTGTTCTCAGGTGACCAAGCAAAAATTAAACTATCCTTATTATATTGATTAATTAAGAACATGTTACTTCTCTACTTGGAAATGTATTTTTAATTAAGTGACAATTAAATGCTCCTAATGTTGGAAATAGACTCCATCTTCTTCATTTTCTGCTTGAAATCTTAAAAGGAAAACAATCCAAAGAGAACAGCTTTATTCAAATGAAGATACTAAAATGGCGCTATTCATTTTTTCATTTATTTTACTAGCATAAATCAAATGACTTAATAGTTTTGTAATAGAAGACAAAAGTTCAGAAAAAGCTTTTCCTCGTTGTCAGCATATTTTTCCCCTCTATATTCAGGTACCAATCCATTTAAAATTATAATTTACATAGTCAAGATGGTATCTCTCTCTCAGTGACGTGCGGTGAGGTTTATGGCTGGTGAGGCTGGTGACGTCATCAAACCGAGTGGTTACTCTGATCGCACAGGCGCAGCCTGACCGGAAAAGTTTCTTTTCTCAGAAATGTCAGAAAGGGACAGGCAGGCTGCCACAGCTCCACTGAGAAGACATTTCTGAGAAGAGAAACTTCTCCTTTCTCCTCCTTCCACCCCCCCCCCACTCCCTTCTAGCACTGATGATGTTACCTAGGCATTTTTTGTATCGGGCGAGCCTGGGATCCTTGCAAGGGGAATGGAACCACATGTGCAGGAGGCTCCTCAGCACCAGCCTCAGATCACCACGAGCCGTGGCCCCTTTCCCTGCACACATGGTCCCATTCCCCTCCTTCCTGAGCCAACATGAAGAGGACCGCGGCTGCACTGATCTGAGGCTGGTGCTGAGGAGTCTCCTGCACACGTGGTCCCATTCACCTTGCAAGGATCCCAGGCTCACCCGATGCAAAAAATGGCAAGATCGGTGCACTTGGGACTGCTGCTGCGATGTCCAGGGAGGCTAAACAAGCCGTGCGCCTCTCCCAACCACTTTTGCGGCTTCCCGGAGTAATTTTTTTTTATTTTCATGATGAGAGCGGTGAGGGTCTGCGTCTCCTGCCTCCCCTGACTGCACATCACTGCTCTCCCTAGATCCTTTAGTTTATACAGCAAAGTATAGATAAAACATGTTTTTCTATCATTGGAAGCCATTTACTTTTTAGATGCAACTGAATTAGCACTTACTCTTCTATTCTGAAGTTTCTATCTTTCTTTTGTTTTGAAAAGCAAATGCATTAAATGATGGCACCAGAACCTAAAATACCTCATGGAATAGGATTAATGTATTTTCAAAGCCAAATTCCTCTTGACCTTCAGGAAGGTGGGTACTTAGCAACATACTCTCTTTACTGTAATATTTTAAAATTATATTATTCTGCACCAATAAAGCAAACAGCAATCCATGGAATTTTAAAAAGTATTCAAGCAAAAAGAAACAGCAGAAAGTTCAAAGACAAACAACAAAATTGAACAAGCAAATGGTGCCACAAAAAGAAAAACAGAACAATAGCACTTAGACATATATCGCTTCATAGTGCATTATAGTCCCCTCTAAATAGTTCACAGAGTCAGTTATTGCCCCCAACAACCTGCCTCCTCCTTTTACAAACCTCAGAAGGATGGAAGACTGAGTCAACCTTGAGCCAGTCAGAATCGAATTCCTGACAATGAACAGGGAGTTAATCTGCAATACTGCATTCTAACCACTGCACCACCATGGCCCCACCAAAGACAGAAGTCATTCACTGAGAATTTTCCTGGAGATTTATATAGTATTCAAAGGTATTAGTTACTTCATAATTCATGTGTGTGTGTGTGTGTGTGTGTGTGTGTGTGTGTGTCTGTCCATTGTTTTTCAAGAGTTTTAAGGCTTGATGTTCAGTAAGATGATCAAAGAAATTTTACTTCATAAGCTACAGTACGATATACTGTATAAGAACAACAAATACAGTATATGTTCTTAATAAATAATATGGGGAAAATGAAGTCTACAGGATCTAATACAAGTAAAATATTACTTTACTAAAGTAAAGTAACTAAAGTAATATTAAAATTCACCAGGTTGGAACAAAAAGTAGGGTTCAGTTCTTTTAAAATGAGTCAAATATAAAAAATGATAGTTTCATTTTAAGTAATAAGTCAGCCACAGTAATGCAGTTTTTTTCAGTTCCTTCTCAACTGAATTTATGGCTTCTATAGCTAGTTTAAAATGTATTCCCAAATCTCATCCTATATAAGAATCTTAGTTTCTAACTGAATAATTTTTGAAAGGAATAATAATTATCAACGGTATGGATGATAGTCCACTAAAATGTTCAATCAACAGAAATTAAGGGGTGACCTCTGATTGGAGAGTCCTTTTAGATATTACTGGTTCATTTAGGGATGTTACCTGAGATCCTCACCCATCTGTGAGACAGTTACATTTGTACATAGTCTTCTACCATGAGCACCAGATATATCCATGAAATAAGAACATTTCATAGTATTCTTATTGCAAGATGTCATACTTCAGAAAGATAAAAAATTCCCCAATATGTCCTTAATGCTGCTGAAATTCAATGGCTGTCTTTAATGGCAGTTGTGATAGTGCAAAACTAAACTCTTTTTTCTACCTGTTAGACAAACTCCCTAGGATGCCCTTCTTTCTAGGTGTAATGTGCTACTGAAGCTTGAATGGGGTTCCACTTTATATAATGTAAACATTATTTTCCGTGCTGTCACACATATTTGAAAGCATCCTATGTTAAAATGTTCCACTGCTACATTTGACAATATATGACCATTTACTGGAAAAGTAAAAAAAAACAAAACCTTAATGAAAATCTGCTTTCAGTGTCAGTACTGACTATTTAAGGGGTATCAGTGATTTGTAATGTAATGTAACACCTTTAAAAGAGGAAAGTGTAAGAATAAATCAGCATGCCATATTCCTTTTGAAAAAGGAAATTATAGAACAGATCTTGGATGAATTTTAAAAGGGTTCACAAGCCTTTGAGAATGATTATGTGGAGTCTTTTAAGAGACATTGGGAGGAATGGCATCCTAAATTAGCAAGAAGAAAGTTAATAGAAAGCTGGTGTATGGTCAGATCCAGTTAATTGAACAGCAAAACTTAGGTGAAACAACCAATAATATGATAGCTACATTTTGGAGTAATGAGAGATCAACTTTGTTTTTCAACATTTCTAGATCTTAGTCGTTCTCCATATTACCGATTGCTGGTCTTGATGCAGCATTTAACATTATCATTATCACCTTCATGAGGCTAGATGGGCAGCAAATGAATAAATAAATAAAACTACTATTTTTATTACGGCAGCTGCTTTTAGGGCTCCTGCTAATGTTTCATGTTTTTAATAGATTTTGTGGAAAAAAGAAAATAGGCATGGTGGTCTAGTGGTGAAGATGCTCGCCTTCCACATTGAGAGTTCTATTCTAGGTAATGGCAGATGTTTATCTCTCAGGGCACAAAGAGAAAATATCTTCTGTGAATTCTGTGTGGCATCCAACCAGTAAATGTTCAGATCTATTCAATCACCCCAATTCTATCCCAAATTAAAGGATTACAGAGTTGTAAAAAGGAATAAAGAAACTGATTTTTGAGTTATAGTGATAGTGTCATTTACTTTTTCTTTTTACATTTAGAAAAGTTCCTTGCTATTTTTAAGATTGTATAAAGTTTACTTTCCTTTCCTTTTTTACAATTTTGCATAGGGAGGAAATAAAGGATCTGAAAAACATATAAAGTTAGCTATCAAACTCTTCCTACAGAGCTTCAAACAATTCTGGTTTATATTTTGGAAGTTGCCCAGTATCCAATGAAACAGCAAAGTTTCATTTCTTTGTCTTGTTTTGAGAAATATCTATTTAGTTTTGGAGAATGTCCAAATACTGAAACTTCTTACTGTACTGTGATATTTTGGGCTACATCCAAGACATATGCATTCTAAATATATATCCCAAATAAGGCTGCATATATGTGCAGTGTAACATACAGCAATAACACAGCAACAGATCCCACATTATTAAAACAGAAATAAAAGAGCACAAAACTAAAAATTAATATAACATTAAAATGCAGATATATATTTGCAAAAATATAAGCCCATAAAGTTGTGCATCTTTTAATAAAATAAATTGGTTTTTGTTGTTTTGCTGTTTTTTGTCAAGTGAAATATGAAGTTCAGTCTAAACATTTGGCTGACCATGCGTTGAACAATAATGATAATAACAACAACTTTGACCTTTTGGATAGTCCCACAAACCCTCAGGGATCAATATTGTGACTTAGGAGAGCTTTGATCCATGGTATGAAAAAGTATTTTTATACTGTACATACAGTTTGAAATATATATTCTAAACTACAAAACTATGTTCAATTGCATAACTGATAGAGGAGAATATTTGTAGCTCATGGTTGAAATAAGAAGTTCTTAGCGATCTCTGAGCATGTTGTTTTCTTGAAGACTTTCATCATCCAAACTAAGCAACATCATCAATGCTCAATTGCATAATTTAATTTACACTAGGACTAATTAAATTTAAGTTTATGGAAAGAACATTTGTCATTCTTTTCTTTTCACATCATTATAAAACTTTCTTTAAATGTTATGAAGTATTTCTAACAATGTGGATTACAGACAGGAGAGATACACAAGATTATTTTACCACATTTGCCCAGTTTTGGGCGAGAGGTGACATCTTCCTTCTCTAGTAATTTTCCATGTTCTTCTGTCAGTTGTTCAGAACAGTTGCTAAACTTCAGTAATATTATTTTATGTGTTTGGGAAGCTCTAGGGAAAATAGAAGAAACAAGCCTTTTCATCCTAAAAGTACAAAACTTACAGTATTTAAGAACTGAAAATATATCTAGAATCAAGATAGCAAATGTGCTCCTTGGGAATGAATGAGTGTATGAAAATAATATTTTTTCTGATCATATAATAATTTCCAGAGATTTGTTCTTTAAGTTGTAAATGCATAAGATTGTGTGTGAGTTGTGTATGTTCTGAGTCACCTCAAAGCTTTTCTCGCCAAAGTGAACATAAAAGTCTGTATTTTGAGTACTAACTTTCACAGATCAATCTAATAAAATTGTTTTTGGATTAAAAAACCCTCAAAAACTAATCTGGGTGTGGGGAGGATAGAGATGGTACCTAGTAAAAACATTTATATTGGTACTATCCTTGTATATTTTTTAGAGTTCATTTTCTATCATTGAAGGAGACAGCATAAAATAAATCCCCTTCCAATTTACCACTGATATTCATGACAGTAGACCCATACAGAGAATTGTATGAACAATTCAGTTTTAATGGAATACCAGTTAAAAATAATGCCTGATGGTGATTAAATCATTTTTTTGCTATTTCTAACTGGGCAGTAGCTTTTTGGAAAAATTTATCGCTACGGCTTTTGAAAGAAATAAAGGAATAAATGAACCCATCTTTAAATAAACATATTTGAATTCAATTAAGTCCTTATATGATAATCAGAAGTCTAGCTTTTAATTTTATGTAAAATATTTAGGAATCTTTTGACAGTAAAGGGAATGTTTGCATCATTTTATATCAGAAATGCAAAGAAAAATTAAAGCATATCTCTGAATTTCTCAATTGCCTAAAAATTGTATAGTGTGCCAGAGCAGTACCAAGCTAACTCTGAATAATTTAACTAGTAGCATGCTACCATGTGATCATCTCAGTTTGTCAGATATGTTAAATGAGATCCTTTTTCACATTCCTTCTGCTTCTTCCTATTGTAATAAATTTGGATTATGTGTCAATTATCCAACTTTATAGGCTACCCACCTTTCAGGTCTGAATATGTATGTAATTTTTAATTGAAGGCTTTCTCCGAAGTACAGAATTTATTATCAGTTCTTTCTTTAAAGCAGCACTCAGTTAACCAGTATTTTGCACTCCTAAACATCATCTCTTTTCAAGGTCATCAGTTTTGTGACACTGCTGGAAATGAAGTGGGACGTATGGTTTGGTTTAATCAAATTTCATGCTCTACTGCTTCCTACTTATGGCCTTTCTGCTAATTGATCAAGTTTTCAATTAAAGTCCTCAATCTTTGTTTTAATTCTTTGTTAAGGTTTTTATTCCATTACATGGTTTTATAGGATCTAAGTTGCTACAAGTGCAAACTGTCTCTTCCTATTCTATCCACTGTCAGGTTATAATTATTTGACAGGCTTCCCATCACTACCACCCCACACACGTTAAAGTTCATAGCTACTATCTATTGGTTTTTTTTTAATGAATGCTGAGTTAAATACTTTGTGTAGAAAGGAAACATCATTATGTGCCATTATTTCCATTTCCCTTTTTAGTGAAAACTGATGTAAGTATAGCACTCTGTCCTTTTTTAAAAAAAATGATAGTACTAATAATATGAAAATGAGACTTTCTCTGCTTCTTTGAGGACATTTTCATTAAACAAATAAATGGCCATTTTTAAATTATTTGCAGGGAGAGGACATTTAGAAAAGAGCTTCTGTAGAGTGTGCCAGGATTCATCATTTCTGCATGGTGTACATTATTCCCATGGCCATAATATATGACTTTTCAGAGATAGTAGGAAGGTGGGATGGAGGGACAGAGATTGGGCATCTTCAGGTCAGTGATATCTCCTGGAAATTGCCTGGATTAGTTCTTGAAATTTTCTTGGCAAGGTTTTTCAGAAGTGGTATGTCATTGCCTTCTTCCAAGTGCTGAAAAAGAGTTTCAACCAAATGGCTACATGCTTAGGGTGGAACTAGAGCTCATGACCTCCTGGATTATAGCCCAGTGTTTTAACCACTACATCAACTAGGTTTCAGTAGGAAGGTATCTACACATAAGAGGAAGCCTGAATCACAGAAACTCTAGATAATGTATGTATAATATCTGTAAAATGGCATAGAGTGAGCTTAATTAGGCTGGGCAAAACCTTCTATCAAAATATCAATACAGTCAAAGAAGTTTCTACCTGTCTGATTGCTTACATATCTCACTTATGCCTATGCCTTAGTTCTCATAACTACTTCTCAACTGATACATGGACGAAAATTAGAGATGTCATAACAAGGATATTTTACCTGAAACATGGAATATGGAAGATAGGTGAATCACAATCTAAGCTGCAATACATAAAGTCTTGCCTTACCAATACTTCAGGTGAAATAATGAAAAAAATTGTTACCACTTATAATAGGTAAGTCATTGTTTTTCTTAGAAAACGTCTAAAACAAAATGCCCTTTTTTTTTAAAAAAAGAAAGGTTTCTTTTGACTTTTTAAAAGATGAAGAGAAGTATAATTATATCAATAATATAAAACAACTTCTATAAAATTTATTTTTTCAGCAGAACAAATCCCATAAAAGAACAGTGCATGAAATTATTATTTAAATTACCATGTACCCAGACACAAGCTATATGACGCAGCCTTATGGTTGCACCTATCTTCAAAAGATGTGATAGAGATGCATATTCAGCAGGACCACAGATGGATGAACTAAGAGATTCACTTTTGCAATAGATGGATATTAGGATAACTCACTCCTAAAGCAGAATCCAGAAATTTGCAGTGGAGTGTCATCAGTATGCAGATAGCACCAAATTCTAATGCTTTTATTTAATATAGATGAGATAATGGGAATGTAAAACCATTGTTTGTAATTATCTGGATAATGGCCAATCCAATCTGGATAAAGTACAAGCGTTTAGTTTCTTGTAGAGATGGCAGATCTCAAAATGATCAAATATAGTTTGACATACATCTTCCTTTATTTTGTTACTTGAGGCCCAAGTAGTGTCTATAGCCCAGCTGCAGCATGTTTTTAAAAAAACTGTAAAATAACATTCCTAATTTACTATTTGATTCATGTTTTGTTATGCCATCTTTGCTTGTCCACGTTTAATTAAAGGTAATTGATTAGAACCTACATGGTTGGGTGTCACTATGTGTTATTCAAACCTTCACCACAAATAACCTAAACTACTCTTAATTTTTTTTTCTGTAGGCACAGAATGCACCACTGCAAGGCATTTTACATAATCTGTAAGGATTCTTAAGGATTATTTATTTAAAAATTCGCAGTTAATGTTTAATAGTCCTAAAAATTTATTCCTTGGAGCATTTATGGTAAGGACAATTTGCATTTTATGATAATTTTCAAATATATAGCATAAAACACAAGAAAATTGTTTTTGGTTTTCCTGCTTAAGATGCACAAAGAAGTGTTCTTTCTAAACTAGAACTGATGAACTAATCAGAGAGTCACTGTAGTTCAGAACAATTCCACAGTGGTTCCTGTAATGTATTTGGTATGCAAAGGTGTTTTTTTTTTAAATTCTAATGACTTTGCCCTTCAGGCATGATTCAGGTCTGCAACAAACATTAGGTATATTTAAACTAGCCTTGTGTTTTAATCTAACATACATTCTTGGAAAAAAAGAGCAGTGGAATTTATTTCTACCCAGTAAAACGATGGAGATTTCTATGCTGTGTTTGTCCTTCTACAGCTTGAAATGGCATTGAATCCATAGGAAATGCTCAGGAAGCTGTATAGTATACTGTATAAAACTACCAGCCCAAATCAGAACTGTAAAACTTGGTGGAGTTAGACAATTCCTCAATTTCTCTTTTCATCTCTTATTATGAGGGTTAGAAGAACCAAGGTCAAGTCTGAGACCAGATGAATCCATTACAATAATAATGCACATATGTGTACATATGTTACTTTGACTGAGAAATGATCTAGTCTTAGTCTGTTAGAGTATTGAGGCAGAAACAAAAGAGACACGTGGTTTAAACCTTAGGACTGCTGTACATATAGCTTGAAGCTTACAATTGGCAGTTGCTGGGTTTTTGTTCAGTCACAGCTTTTCTAAACAAAGTAAATAAGCTTATCAAAAAGATGAATTTCTGAATCACTCAGTCTAGGAAATCTCTGCATGCTTGTTTTGAATTCAAATAACTCTCTGAAGCTTGACAAATAACTTGGCTATGAAGATGCACTGTGCAAAGAATGCTGATTGATTTCCCCCCCAAATTTCCTGTCAATCGGTTCTTGAAAATGGAAGGATGGACTGAATGAACACTTAATATGGTTCAGAGGCTTTTAAAAAATCTTTCTATTAGATTGTTTCGTTAAATCAGGGCCAGTTTCAAATATTGGCACAGTGCCTAAAAAAACTCAAAACTCTGCTGTGGATATTTACCAAAAACCACCTGATTTCTATAATGAAGGAAACTTAATTATAATAGAGCTGACAATTGGTGCATCAGTCTTAGACTTATCTATATTGCCTGGTAATAGGTTTAAGGTAAGAGACATTTAAATGATTTTTCAACCTAAATTGTTGAAAATACTACAGATTGAACTTTTCCCTGTTCAGTTTGGAGGTTTTGCAGTTTATTTGAATTGTGGATCTAACCAGACCTAAACTTAGTTTATACTGTGACTTCAACGTGACTATAGAGCTTGTGGTGACTTATAGTCCCACCTGTTTTAAAATATGATTTAAATGCAAAACAGATTAATAGGAGGCTACCAAGCTGCAAAGCAAAGCACCACTCTCTGCCATAATTACTGTTTACACGAACATTTATTGCAATTCATAGTTTGCTAACAGACACTGCTTTGCTTAGAAAAGTAACTATTTGACTCACTGCTAAAGAGGCAAATGTCAGTTAGGGAGACAGTCAATGTTGTGGACTAGAGAATGTGGGAATAATGAGTTTGACAACTATTTTGTGAATGGACATCACCTAAAAGCAGCCATTTGGTGAAAAGGAATATGCTCTTAAAATTGCAAATCTGGAGTCAAGCCCCCCAAAACTACAACCTCCTTTATCATCCACCATACCATCACCATTGGCATGGATCAACGATCATCAATCATTTCTTCTATCTCAAAAGAAGCTGATAATGATGGTAGGAGGGAGAAAATGATAGGAAGAAGAAAGAATGAAACAATGGATAACCCAAGAATGAATAATAACGTGGAAGCATTATCTTTGAGAAGCAAGAGCAGGAACGATGGGACAA